>NC_051085.1:40795672-40928172 GCF_004664715.2 Peromyscus leucopus | reverse complement strand
CCTGCAAAACACCAATGCACATGATATAAAATAAATAAATTATTAAAAAAATGAAGGTGAACCATAACCCGGGAAACCCGCTGTGACATGCACCTGGCCAAGAATCTGAATGTGGGATATACACAGATCGATGATAAGAAAGAAGCCAAGTACTGGTTAGCAGGAAATGGACACATGAGAGCATACTAAAATAGTGTCAGAGAATCAGTGCTCCATGCTTTCGTGATCCCAGACTGTGTGTCTTTCTGAACCAAGGAAATCAGCCTGCCACAGATTATCTGCTCTGCAGCAGACTCATTTCCTTCTCCTATCCTAAGGGTGTTAGACTTGGCACCAACTGTTTCCATGATGAGGGTAATAAAAATTATCTCCTCCATAGCCAACTGTCTGCATTCCAGGGAGATACTTTACCCGTCACCTTCTCAGGAGAATTAATTGAATTTCTAAAGAATTTATTCCCATTGAAGAGGGAGGATTCTTTCCTTCTCTGAGAAGGAGAGTAGCAGTAAGCAGTGTGTAGCTTCTAAAATCATCCCCTCTGCTCCACTTGCTCAACATTTGTGGTTCCTTCTCCTATGCTGTGTTCATGTGAATCCCTCAGCTCATCTCATTGTCTCAGAAGAGGAAGAAGAACTGGATGGCTTGGGAATGAATGTCCATCATTGCTATTAAGAATAATTCTGGCCGGGCGGTGGTGGCGCACGCCTTTAACCCCAGCACTCGGGAGGCAGAGCCAGGTGGATCTCTGTGAGTTTGAGGCCAACCCGGTCTACAGAGTGAGTTCCAGGAAAGGCGCAAAGCTACACAGAGAAACCCTGTCTCAAAAAAAACCAAAAAAAAAAAAAAAAAAAAAAAAAAAAGAATAATTCTAAATTCTACACTGAAAACTCAATTTGTCTTTAGGCTAAAGAAGAATGAATATAGGCATTACGTTTTATAGAATGTTGAGCATGGTAGCATACATTTGTAATCCCACCACTTGGGGGTTGAGTTAGAGCATCCAGAGTTCAAGACACTCCTAGAATACTTCGAGTTCAAGGCTAGCCTGTGTAGACAGTGAGACCCTGATTCAGAAAAGAATGATGAAAGGTGGAAAGGGAGGCACATCTCTGTGATCCAAGCACTTAAAAAGCTGAGACAGGAGGATCATAAATTGGAAACTAGCCTTGGAAACACAGTAAGACCCTGTTATAAAAAGAAGAAAAAAAACAAACTTATGAAACACACTAACAATTAAAAGAAGATAAAATTATGAACAAAGACAATCTAATGGGTAGGTTTGTTTATGGGCAATATTCTGCCCCATTAATCTGTTTATGTTATTATGTTAATATACAATAGGTGGTCCTTTTGTCAACAGAGCAATTACTTCTGCCTTGTTCTCATTTAAGTACTTTGTTATTTTTCACTCTTTACATTTTCAAAGCCCTAAACAGATATCTATAATACCCACTTTAGGCCAGTGAACATTGCAGAAAGACTGTGAGAGCCAGAGGGTAGGAAAGAATGTTATACAATGCTATCTTCTAGACACCACATGGCCACTATAAAATCACAAACACACAGCAGCTGTGAACACCTGCACAAGACCTAGACGTGTGTGTGTGTGTGTGTGTGTGTGTGTGTGTGTGTGTGTGTGTGTGTGTGACACGAAGGTGGGAGAGGTACCAGTTAGGAGAAAGAGCTCAGTAGGAAAGGGAGAATAAAAACTGGTAATAGAAGGAAAATATAATCACAATACACTGTATACAAGTACATACTGTCAAAAATAAAAACATGAAAACATTCTCAGCGACAGTCATCATCAGGAAAATGTAGATGAACCCCACAATGGGAACCATTACCTACCCTCTAAAACATCCACAGTTAGGAAGTAAACAGGATGTTCTGGCAAAAAGGTAGAAGAACTGTGTGCCATGGCTGATAAGAATGCAAACTGGCAGCCGGGCGGTGGTGCCCCGCTTTTTTTTTTTATCATATTAAACAGCATTAAAGTTTTATTTCAGTCTATGATTTGTTTAAACTGTTCACATTAATCTATTTCATCCCCAAAAGAAACAGAATGCTCCTAGAGGTGTAACCTTTGACATCACCCATCCAGACAGCTTCCACTACAGCCCGCAGAAAGCTTCAGTGTAGTTCGATCTCAAATTGGGTTTTATCCTCCAGACCAAAAGTTTTCAAAATTGCCTTAGAAATCCACCACCAGTCAGTCAGCAGGGTAGAGCACTGAGCTAACTCCTGATATCTGAGTTCCCATTGGAAATAATTTATCCTAAGTGAATTCATAGGCCCCTGGGGTGGGGGAGACTCATGGGAGCCCCCTCACACAGAAAGTCCCCCAGAACAGCCTCGTTTATCTACAGACGTCTATGCTTCTTTCCCTGTGGTATTCAAGCCTGAGAACAAAGGGCACAAAGCCAAGCTCACTGCAGGCCTCAGAGGAGAAGACTAGCACAGGAGGTCCAGTGAGGCATCATCCAGACACTAAAAACAATGACACAATCAGGTTAGTCAATTTGTCTAGCCGCTTGCTTTCTCCCATCGTAGTTGCAGTATTCATTCACATAAAGTATGCCGCAGCCTAGCCAGCCCATTGTCGAAGTACCTAGTAATATCAATCCCTCCTTCTTCACATTCCCACAAAGTAAAGTTAGTCCTTGAACTTTGAAAGTAATATATATATATATATATATATTATGTATATATATTTTATATATATAATATATATTAGTATTTCTGTCAGTTTCCTAGTCAGTGTGATTCAGAATTCTCTCAAGAGTGCCTTCTCTTTTGTAAAATAAACACTATGCTTTTTGAAGTACATATGAAGTTTCATTTCTGTTCAATGTTCTTTACTTTCCATTATGAAAAGTTATTTCTGAGGAATTGAAACCCCAGAAGGTAAGAAAAAAAAAACATTTAAAACAAAAATTTAAATGATGAATCAAAACCAGACGAGTAATACTTAAAGACAGGGTAGCAAATGTAGTCTCTGAAGGGAATCGTTCTAATTATTACCTAAAAAGCAAAGTCACACAACTTTGTCAAAGTCATAAGACAAACTGGTACTTGAAAATTAGGTTGACTAAACAGAGGAGGGAGGATTTTAAAGAAACCACTGAAACAGGACAATGACAAGGATTTCAGAATGACTTGAACTGGAGCAAAGATCCATCGGCTCTCAATGCTTCTTGTATCACGCTGTTTCTTGTCCCCACCGTCACCGACACCTCCAAGGGGCATTCTCACAGAACTAAATAATCTTTGTTATTTCGTTAAGATTCAGAATTTCAACCCAGTAGCCGTCAGGATTTTGAATGAATGCCAGACCCTTCATTTTACTATCGTCGGGTTTCTTTACAAACTTGACTCCCAGTTCTTCAAATCTTTTACAGGCACTGTAGACATCAGGAACGGCAATCCCAGGGTGACCGAATCCCCGAGGGTCTGAGTTGCTGCTGTGGTAACTCTGGGTCTCATCATCTTCGGTGCCCCAGTTGAGTGTCAACTCAAGTGTAGCTTTTCTGGAAAGCGCCCATGCTGTTCTTTCATCCTTATCTTTAGGGATGCCATTTTTATCCTCGTAAGCCAAGAAGTAGAGGGAAAATTTAATTGCAGGAAAATCAAACTTTTGGAGTAGCGTCATTACAAGAACCCTAGTATAAAAATCCAGGGACTTCTTAGGATCCTTAATTCTCAGCATCGTCTGCTGCAATAGGAAGTCCTTGGCGCAGGGTTCCGGGTCGGAGCAGCAGCTGAGGGCGACCTTATCAGCGAGGCCGCTGGGTGCGGGCTGTGGCTCTGCCATGGCCGCCCTGGAGAATCACTGACCAGTTCTGCCAACAAACCAGCGGCCACCGGTGGTACACGCCTTTAATCCCAGCATTAGGAGGCAGAGGCAGACAGATCGCTGTGAGTTCGAGGCCAGTCTGGTCAACCAAGTGAGTTCCAGGAAAGGAGCAAAGCTACACAGAGAAATAATGTCTCGAAAAAAACAAACAAACAAACAAACAAAAAAGACAGTAAAAAGAAGGCAAACTGGTACAATTTCTTTGGAAACCTAGTTTGGCACCAATTATTTAAGTTAAAATCACATCTAACCTATGGCCCTAAAATTGTATCCTTAATTATATAGATGACAGAAATACACATGCACATGCAAGTAGCATTTGCAAGAATGCTCAATATAGTACAATGGCCAAAAGACCCAAACTAGAAAAATATCATCAAAAACAGAATGAATATGAAACTTGAGGGAAAGGTATAAAATGGATAATTCTGCAGTTATAAGCAACAACATGGATGCTTTTTTTAAAAAGTTAAGGTTGATTTATTTTATTTATTTTTATTTTATGCAGATGAAGGCTTGCCTGCCTATATGTATGTGTACCACATGCGTGCCTGGTACCTGTGTTGGCCAGAAGAGGGTGCCAGATCCCTTAGAACTGGAAATATAGACAGCTGTGAGCTGCCACGCTGGTGCTGGGAACTAAACCTGGGTCCTCTGAAAGAGCAGCAAGTGCTCTTGACCAGTGAGCACTCTCCAGCTCCAACATGGATAATATTTGTAAGGGTCGTGTTAAGTGACGGGATCCAGATGTGAGAGAACACAGGGAATTATTCTAACATGAAAGCTCTTAACTGGGCATCTGGCATCAGAACATTATTCTGCTTGCTCCTGGGCCTTGCATGGTGCTTACCAGCACATTCCCTTGGTGATGGTTTAGAGAGCTGCAACATCTACTCGTTTCATTTTTCTCTTTGAATATGATGCTTCAAGTTACAACTGTTTTTCAGGGCTGGGAGTTGAACAGAAGGACTTCTAAAGCTAGTCAAGTGTTCTGCTGCTGAGCATATCCAAGAATGACTTTTTTTAAAAAAGCATAATCTATTTCTTTAGAAGATGATTAAATAAAATGGTTTTGTGGAAGAGTTGGTAGGATGGAATTCCATGGGATTTTAGATATTATATAAAAGTAGTATTTAAGCTGATGGCGTGATGTGAAAAGTTGCTAAGACTCTGTAAATACCCACACAGGAAGACAGGATAACTGAAACACCTTAGGAACCACATAAGCCCCAGATGTTTATTGCACCTCCTTCCTTGGACTCTGTTTTCTGCATTTGCATCCCACCCTCAACCTATTACAAAGAACCTTATCTCACCGAGTTCTCCTGTAACCACCACCAACTCATTGACTTTAAAAGTAGTCATATTTATACGGACCTGCCTCTGACTATACTTGACTTTCAGGAATGAACATTTTCTCCCATTCTCAAGGTAGTTTACATCTAGAAACCATAAATGAACAAGTATACATTTCAACTGGCTTTTTAATATATCGTTCACACCTCATTTCTTAATGCAAGAGGCATAGAGAAAATATTAAAGGCACAGACTTAGAAATGAGAGCAACCAGAACTCTGGTTCCACTTCTGTGGCTCTTAAAGAACAACCTGTCTTAGCCTGTCTCCTTCCTCTAATACTCAGGTAATGTGACTAATTCACAGGATTGTTGGCATTAAAGGAGTCATCACATGTCGAAATCTTAGTGTCGTATCCGGCTCAAATGAAGGATTCACTAACTTCATAGTATCGACGTTATGAAGCATGCTTGGTGTTCTAGTTTCATTTCAGTTGTTATGATAAAAAGACCCCGGCAAAAAGCAGCTGTGGGGGCATTATTTGAGCTTACAGTTCAAGGCTAAGGTTCATCACTGTGGGGGAAGTCAAGGCAGAAACTTCTATTGGCTAGTTACACCACACCCACAATCAAGAGATGACAGAAATGAATGTGTATATGTTCACTTACTGGCTTGTATCAGCTCAGCTTCTACACTCTTGCATGGGGCAGAACCTCCTAGCTAGGGAATGGTGTTGCCTGTAATGGGTTCGATCTTCCACATCAATTAAAGTAAGGCAATCCCACACAGATATGCCCACAGGTCAACCCAATGTAGACAATTCCTGGTTGAGACTCTCTTTCCAGTTTGTGTGATACTAGCTTGTGTCAAGTCGACAAAGCGAAGCATCATGCCTGGACACTATTTAGGACTTAAAGTGGACTAGAAAAAAAAAGTGTGATGTGGTGTGTGTGTGTGTGTGTGTGTGTGTGTGTGTGGTGTTAGTGCTTGGTGGTGGGAGTAGTGAGGTGATACTAGTGTATGTTTTTGGGTTTTTTTTTTAACTACAAAACCCAGAAACTCCTAGTCCACCCAGCTAAGATTTCAACACAATTAACAGTGACTGTAATGTAGATAAGTAAGAAAATACCTATGTGATTAGTTATTTCACAGATCCTTGGAGGATACACTGGAGTTTATTTAGCCTAGGAAGGACAAGAACTGCACTCCCTGGACTTAACAAATATGGTGGAGCTTAGAATGCAAAGCTGCTAAGGTCCAGCACCACAAAAATACATAAAGATGCTAAGAAAATGTCTTAAGGAGTGTAGCCCGGAAGGTTTATCCATTCCTGCTTGGCTCCATGGTCCTGTAGCTGATTATAAAATAATCACTCAGAAGCTTATAATAATTACAAACTGTAAGGCCTATGGGTCAAGCTTCTTCTTAGCTAGCTCTTATAACTTAACTCAACCAATTTCTATTAATCTATATGTTGCTACGTGGCCATGTTGTTACCAGTCTGCTGGCATCTTGCTGCTCCTTGGGCAGCGACTAGCATCTCCCCTTATTATCTCCCTTGGATTTTCCCACCTGGCTCCATCCTGCCCTGCCATAGGCCAATGCAGTTTTATTTATCAACCAATCAGAGCGACACATATTCACAGCCTACAGAAAGACATCCCACCACAAAGATGAACTCTGGGTGACAAGTAAAAACAAGATAATGATGCTCTCTACTTCAGTGCATGGGAGACGTCACCATCCAAGCTGAGCCTAAAGTTCTAGGGCTACACTCAGCCTTCCTGAGGACACAGTGAGGAAGAAGCCTGTTGCCCTGGAAATGTCATTTCTTACAACTGAACCTTGGATTGGCCACCCACAAGCACTCCTAGCAGAGAACCACCAGAGAGGGCAGCATCTGGCTGTCTCTCAGCCTCTATCCTAAGAAGGCAGGGTGCAGACTATCGCCCAAGAAATACCAGTGTTCAGGTTAAGTAAGGGCCAGATATATGTCTGCTTGAGCTAACCCCTTTTAGGCTATGGATGAGTCATATTTAAACAGAAACTTTTTACAAGTCCTAACACTGGTATAAAAATAATGTATTACTAGCTTAGAGTCCTTAGAGTTTTCAGGAATTGCATATGAATTAGTGAGAGCCCAGTTTGGGAGGAAGGGTGAGGAACACCATGGTTATCTTAAGAGGCAGATGTCAGAGAACTAACAGCTGAAAAGGAAGCTGAGATGGAAACTGAGTAGCTACTGATTGCATTGCGACTTCCCCTCTTAGGGCTGAGGAAACGAAGTGGAGACCTAAGGACTACATAGTGATAAAGGAACTTCACAAAAAGGAGATGCGAGATTCAGACCCGTGAGAACTGAGTCTGGCCAATGAGGCAGAGTCTTCAAGTACACGAAGAAGCTGGAAACTAGGACCAAAGGCTGCTGGAGCTAAATTGCTTCTGCCAGGGTAAAGACTAGGAGAAAATTACTAAGAAAACATCAAATAAACAGAGAACAAGTCCTGTCCGTCCTCCTCTAGTGCCCCCTACCTGTGGAAACTGGAGGCACAGCTGACACACTGGACCGCTTTAGCCCTCAGAAGCCATCAGGAGACACTGGACCTGGACTCGGTCTCTTTGAGACGGAAGAAAACAGGAATTTAAGACACTCCGAAAATTGCTGCCTTCCTAACTACTTCCACCACCAAAAAGAGGTTTGCTTGTTTGTTTACTTGTTTTGGTGCAATTATTGAGACTCCTTTCTTCCTAAGGGCATTTGATGCAATGTAAGGGTCATTTCTCTTAATTTGTGCATTTGCAACAGGAATCGGAGCAGGAGAGAGAGAGAGAGAGAGAGAGAGAGAGAGAGAGAGAGAGAGAGAGAGAGAGAGAGAGAGAGAACATGCCTGAAGTACGTGGTTAATTTGTTTGTTTTCGCTTTATACTTAATACAACTACCTAGAAAGGACTGCAGGTGAGATCTGCTTGCATATTTTTCTCACACTGTTCCAATGCTTACTTTCTTTCTTTCTTTCTTTCTTTCTTTCTTTCTTTCTTTCTTTCTTCTTTCTTTCTTTCTTTCTTTCTCTCTCTCTCTCTCTCTTTCTTTCTCTTCCTTCCTTCCTTTTCTTTCATTCTTCCTTCCCTCTTTCTTTCTTCCTTCCTTCCTTCTTTCCTTCCCTCTTTCTTTCTTAGTTGGGGGGTCACCTCTCACAGGCTCTTTGTTGGGTTTTGAGAATGCGTCTGCCCGTCTGTAAAACGCAGAGTCCTGACTTCAGGTGGCAGGCAGGGTGGAAGGAAATCCTGAACAAGGTAAGACGGCATGCCCAACAAACAGTACGTTGAGAAATATCTATTTCCCTCTTCCAGCATCTTCTTCCGGGATGAAATCTGACATTTCAAGTGAGGGATCAGACTATGCGGTGCTGGGGTGAGCCTTTACCTGCTTCGATCTGATTGATCTCCACCAGTCCTTGAAGCCTGTGGACCAAAGCTGTTCCAGCGCGCGGGGACACCCTGCGGGGAAAGCCGTGTGTGAGCAGCGCTGACCTCTGGGTTCCATCGCCCTCGTCCCGCGTGTAGAGAGGAGCCCTGGAGAGGTCACGCCGCGTTCCCAGATATGTGACCCCAGCTGTCTGCTCATGCGCGCTCCCGGGACCCCGGCGCCCGGCCGCCCGGCGCTGCCGCGGCTGCTGCCCGGGTTGCCCGGGTTGCTGCTGCTGTTGCTGCTGCTGCTGAGCGCTTCGGGACGGGCAGGTAGGAGGGTCACCCGGGCGGGAGCCTAGAGGGACCCTCGCCGGGAGGTTAACTCGGCCTCCCGTGCTCCGGGACTGGGCTCTGGCTTGCTGGATCCGAGATGGGGCTGGGGGTGGAGGGGTAATAGTAGCACTGGAGTGGTCCACGAAGCCGGTGACTGTGACGTCGAGGGGCGGCTCGCACTAACGCGGGGCCGGGTCCAAGGCTCCTAGACGGAGCGGCCCCTGGAAGGTCAGGTCAGAGCTTGGAAAAACCAAAGATGGGAAACCCACATCTCACTCTTCTGGGCACAGTCTTGCCTCCAGAATCGTGACATGTACAGATATGCACTCTGATTTTTTCAGAAGTAACAAAACCGAGCTGTGACTTAAGGCCCTAGAGGGGTTTTTCTTTGTTGTTTGAAAGTTTAAGCTGTAACCGCTGTGATTCAGAAAGAGAGTATGATTCGCTAAAGAAAGTTTTTTTTTCTTTTCTTTTTATTTCTCCCATATAAAAGCATACTTTTTAAAAAGCAAGATATCTCACACGCCCCCTTTAAGTTTTTCATTAAAGACAACAGCCACAAGGCTTCCCAAAATATCGATTGTAGTTTATATAAAATTGATTCAGGCACCTGTGCCGTTTAGCCTGGAACTGAAGGGCGAGTTGGGGCAGAGTTGTCCACGAGACGGCAGCCAGAGAAAACAAGGAGCTCAGCGTGCTTTCAGGGGCAAGAAATGTGCACACCGGTCTCAGGGAGACTGCTGGGCAGTATATTCGATACAAAAAGTTTCTTTGCTAACTTCTAAATTGATGAAAATGATTGTATTTTAGTAATCCCAGATAAGCCAAATGTGAAGAGACTTATTCAAATGTCGCCGATTTAAAAAAAAGGGGGGGAGTGGTTTTTAAAGCATAGTTGAAGTTTATTACAAAAGGTTTTAGCAGAGATTTAAGTACAGGCATCAAGGGGAATGAGAGGGGAGCGTGTGTGTGTGTGTGTGTGTGTGTGTGTGTGTGTGTGTGTGTGAATGGTTAAGGGAAGCTCTCCACATATAGCACATGCAATAGAGCCAGCATCCTGAATTTGCTTGGTTTTAATCAGAGAAATAAAACTTGCTCACTAATTGGACAAAGAGAATGACATTAGAAGTCAGCAATATTCCTAACTTAAAAGCAAAATTTGCAAGCAAACACACACACATAGAAACGTGCTTTTTTGATGCACGAGACCCAGAAATTTTCTCAGCATTTAACGTGTTGCTGTCCTCTATAGATACTCTGCGAGCTACTAGGAAAACCAGTTAGAAGGTGGATTAGCTGCCTAGATACCATTCCTACACATGATTGCTTAACCAGTAGATAAGCCTCCCACTCTACAGAAATGTGGACTTTTAGGAGTTGTAATGACAAGCCACTCCTGGGTAGATAGTACTTGAACTTTTCTGGATTTTTTCTTTTGCACGACAATTCAGAGTTTCACAAGATCAGAGTATATAAGCCAAAACACCCAAAGAGAAATGAATGTCGCATGCAGCACCAATATTTTATATCGATCTTGATGTCTCATTTAAGGTAAACCATTACAGGAATTCTGAATGTCTCTGCTGTTCCCCAAGGCTGCTGTAGCCCTGTTATTGACTCTCCTGGCTCTCTGGTTTTACCAGACGGTTTGTCCCTCTGGCCTATCAAACTGGGTTCTGTCGATAATCCTGAATCTTCAGTGCTGTGTGTCATTAGTGTATGTCCGTGAGGAGGAGGAGCTCCATGATGCTGTTTCATGTAAAACAGAGTTCATATAATGGCCAGCATTATATAAACATGTCTTAAGCCTATATGAGACTGAAAACAGTGATTGCCCAGGACAATATGCCTCTGTTCAAAATCCCTCAAAGGCCTTCCATTGCTTGCAGAATTTTCTAAATCCTGCAGTGTTCTGTGTGACCTGTTCCCTCCTCTCCCTCTCCAGCTCTACTTTAATTACTCCTCTTCTGGTCTTCTTCCAGTTCCCAGAGCAAACCACATGTCCAGGATCCATCCTTGCAGTTCCCTCTGCTAGAATGCCCCTCCCCGATCTGCACTGGCTAACCCTGCTCAGGGTCTGCATCTCACCTCAGTGTGACTCTCGCAGGGAGGCCGTCTCTTAATCTCCAATGTGGAAGCAGCCTTCACAGGACTTACTGGTCATCCCACCCAACTGCTACTTCTTTGAATCACCCCCTGCACAGCATCGGTCCAGGGAAATTATTTACCTCTCACCACAGGAAACTCGCTACCAGCACCCAGATAGGCAAGATGCCCCCGCCAACTACTAAAAAGTCCTTCCGTAAACTAGCAAAATACTTGGTGCTTGCTATTTTCATCCATTGTTTGTATTTATTTTGAGCTGAAAAAGCCCCCATAGGATAAGGAAAATGTGTTGGTATTGGGGGTGCAGCTGTCACGTTTCAGCTGCCTCTTTAGTCTCTGCTCACAGCCTCTTACGTGATATCTGTGCCATGTCCCTTCCCTGTGTTGTTTCCATGATGTCTCCCAAGGTGTGCGACTTCTTGGGCTGACTCCCTACAGAGCTTGATGGAATGGCTAACTTGCCAAACATGGAACTGAGACATATGCCATTTCTAAGGCCTACATGGGCCCTCTTATCTCTTTTGTCTTCTAGGAGATGCACTCTGACCAGATTCAGAATTTCATACTAGTACAATTTCACTTGTCTGGCCAAGATGGCTTCCTGCTGGCCTCTTGGGGTATAGAGAAAGAAAGCATGGTTTGATGTTTTATCTAGAATTCCCGATGTCTGTGGTGGTGAGCTGTTAGTACAACCAAGGCACTCTTCAGGAAGGGAAATTTTAATTGATTTTAAACATTGTCTGTACAGAATTCTTCCTGCTCTTTGAGGAGGGTGATCACATTCCATCTTGAGCCACCAAGATGACAACACTGATCACTCTCTCCACTACCTAATCTGATGCCAGTTCTGCTTGGACCACACAGTGTGGAAATAAGTACTCCGTCCTGTCCACACTTGTCCCAGTCACACTTCATTTCCTCTGGGATGGGAGTCAGAGTCTCCTTCCATACAGCTAAAGAATTAAAGTGTTTTGCTGACAATGGATATTTCCGGCACATGTGCTTACATGTTTCCACTATTTGATCCCCCTTCTCTTCTTAGCAATTGTTCTTCCTACGTCAGGTTCCCGGACCTTCCTACCTTCAGGTGAACTAGCAGTGCTTACAGAATTCTCTTAAAGAAACTAGGTATTCTTTCTGAGGAAATAGATAACTACATCAATTGTTTTAGGGCTGTCGTAAGAGTACCACAAGCTGGGCAGCTTAAAATCACGTGACTTTATTGCTCACAGTTGTGGAGACTGGAAGTCCAGGTGCTAGGTGCTGGCAGGGCCACTCTTCCCAAGCACAGGTGGGGAGGATGAGGTCTGGTGCGTGGCTCTCTCTCTGCTTTCAGTTGCTAACAGTACTTGGTATTCCTAGACTTGTAGACATGCTGCCCCAATCGCTGCCCTGTCTGATCTTGATCTTGTCTCCAAGTGGCCACCTCTTTGTGTCCCTTTGCATGGTCTCCTTGAAGGCTGTGTGTGTCTGCTTCTTTGTTCAAGTTTTGCCTTTTTATGAGGATTTCAACCCAACCTATGGATTGTAAAGGCCATGTTTCCAAATAAGGGCAGCTTATGTGTGTGGGGGGGCATTAGAATTTCAGTTATTTCTCTTGGGCAGTACAGTTCAACTCACAACACCTACCATACACTCCAAGATCTGTAGACAGATGGTAAGATGTGTGGACTTGGCTTCTCTGGTGCCGGGGGGGGGGGGGGGGGAAGGGTGCTTTTCAGCTGTATCCACAGTAGTTCTTCCTCTTTAGTACCACTAGTGGTCTGTGTCCACTACTGAAAGGAAGTTTTGTGGAAGTGTCAGACCTGGAAGTCTGCACTGAGAAGGTTGAGAGTGAATATGAGGTCTTCTCTTATGTTTTCCATATCATAAACATGAAGGACAGCCATCGTGGGCTCTCAACAGAGACGGCTGGTGTTTAACTTTTTGCATCTGGGAAGCTCTCTCCAAAGACCTCTGCCTCCCATTTTTGCAATTAATTGATCCAAATATGTGTGAGGTAAAACTGCCCATTTTATTCCAACCCAGCTCTCCCTCCATTTTATATTAAAATATGTATGTTGCAGAATGTCTGCTAAATTACTTCCTAAGTGCTCAATGTGTTATTTTAAAAAGTAGTTCATAGACTTTTAGTGCAAACTAGAATTGCATGTACAAAGAAATGAGAAGTTTGAAGTGGTCAGATTACACAAAAATGAGATTAGTGGAATGTCCTATGCATCCATTTTGAGTTCCCCCAAATTTAAATATATCCTTACTCAATGTGATTTTTAAATAATCTCTCTTTGAGGACTTTCATTTACCTACCCATCCACTCATTAAGTACCATTCATTCATGTAAGTGGGAACTGTCCCAGGCTCCTAATTGTACA
The DNA here is from genome assembly GCF_004664715.2 of Peromyscus leucopus. NCBI lineage: Eukaryota > Metazoa > Chordata > Mammalia > Rodentia > Cricetidae > Peromyscus > Peromyscus leucopus. The sequence goes on along the minus strand of NC_051085.1, from coordinate 40,914,805 downwards.
AGAAAAAGACCCTTTCTTCATGTAGTCTCCAGAGAAAGACAGAAAAATTAGGGTGCAAATGCCAGAACTGAGGGAAACGTTTCATCGACATACAGAACAAGACATCTGAACTAGGGCAAGGTTGGACTCCTATAGGAAAAGTCTCACTATAACATGGGAGTGTGGAGGTCTGAATCTGAAATGCCCCACTCACATACATGTCTTGAATGTTCCTCCCCAGCTCGTAGGCCCGTTCTAAAGGCCTTAGAGTCTTTATGATGTGGGCTCAGCCAGCAGAAGTAGATGACTAGAAATGGGCATCACTGTTCTCCCTGGTTCTGGCCTGCAGTTTCTGCATCCTGGTCCATGCCTGGTGCACAGCCGTTGCCTAGTGTTTCTACCTCTGCAGCAGAGCTGCCCCCCTCCCCCCGCCCCCCCCAAACTTCCTCCTTACCCTAAACATAAACTTCTCTGAAATCTTGATCTAAAACATGCCTTTCTGTCCTAACTTCTGTCAGGCGTTCCTGTCGCCCTGGTGCAAACGCAACTAAGATAATGCACCACATCACATTCTCCCTGCGTCAGAAGGGAAGATACAACAGAAGATAAACACATCTTAATAGAAAAAGAAACATTACATGCTTTCCAGAAAACACATATAAATTCAGCAAATAACCAAAAACAGTTTCCTATATATTGCATCAAATATTTATAATTCAATATACATCTAATCTTTTTTAATTTAAATATTTGTAAAAGGTAGGCGGCGGAGGGGGTAAGTCCCACACTGAGTGAATCCTATCTCTAAATTACCAGGTACTAATGTTCCTCCCCACCCCCGTACACTTTATATTTACAAAACACATCTGAACAAAGAAACAGCCACCTCGTAGAAAGGATGCTCTTTCTGAAAGTGGTGGTTACAGAGTGGGCAGGAGTTAGGAGCTCTGTGGGTATAGACTGACCTCAAGGTCGTTGGCAGACTCCACAAGTTACTGTGGTCTGCAGCCCTCTGCAGCATTGAATCAAACCACAAACAGTTATGAAAAGGCACAAATGTTAAGACGTGGTTTTTAAATAAAGGTGCCGTGTCCCACTTCCTGCTTCAACACAGGTCTTGAAAGGCCCTGCTAATTTTTAATGAATAAGTGTGCAGTGGGTGGCTTATTGTTCCAGTTTCCACCCTGTTTCTAGAAAAATCCTAACGCTGTCAGAGCAGCAATGGATTGGCTGATACTAATGTCTGAAGACTCAGGTCGCTCACAACTCCAGAATATGATATTTGGAGATGGGATCTTTGTGGACATAACTCGAAGATCTCATGACCCAGTCATTTTGGAATTGAGCCAGACTTACAGGAAGATAGAACTCTGAAAGACCCCATGGAAGCAAAGATGTGCAAAGCTTGAAGTTACAGTCACCATAAGCCCAGAAACCCTGTGGGCCCCAGGAATTGGAAGAGATGCGAGAGCAGACTTTCAAAGAACCTTCAAAGACAGCATGGCCAGAAGACACTGTGGTTTGAGACATCTATCCTCCAGAATTGCAATAGACACATCTATATCTCAGACCCACCCCTGTGTGTTATGTTACCACAATAGCACTAGGAAGCTGCCCCTGGTCTTGGATTCTTCTCTATGAAGCCATCGTTTTTTGCTGACTGCTTCTATCATGAAATTCTCTCTTTGGGATTATGACACAACAATATAAGTACCTCAATCAGCCAGCCTTCTTCAAGGCACATACAGCAAATGGAACCCCATTCATTTTATTTCATGTAGCTCTGTAGCTTCCCCCAAGGCATAATTCAACTTCAAAAAGGTCTGCCCCCCACCCTGCTCCCTCTCAGAAACACCAAAGCACCAGCTTGCCACTATAGAGGAGAGCCAGTCTAGAGAAAAGCCATTCTCCTTTCTAACAGTGTTTGGAATGGTGGCTCACTCTACTTCTGTGGTGTTCAATTAGCACAGTGGTTCTCAACCTTCCTAATGCTGTGACCCTTTAATACAGTTCATTGTGTCGTAGTGACCCCAGCCATGACATTATTTCTGTTGCTACATCATAAATGTAATTTTGTTACTGTTATGAATCTTAATGTAAATATCTGATATGCAGATGATCTTAGATGACCCCTGTGAAAGGGTCATTGAGAGAACCCTTTTGAGAACTGCTAAATTAGACAGTCTGAGATCTATCTGTTGACCTCATTTCCCTCAATAGCTAAACCAACAGTGAACAGAAGTAGATTCCATCGATGACTTTCTCGAAACTTAAAACAAAATGGAACAAGGCTTGGACTGTGTTGCATTTCAGCTATCAAGAGTCCTTTATGCATCCATTGAGATGATCGTGTGATTCTGTCTTTGAGTCCATTTATATGGCTCAAGATATTTGTTTGCTTACGTATGTTAAATCATCCCTGCGTCCATCAGTTGAATCATCCCTGCATCCATCAGATTTTCAGATTAAGGATACATAGTGTGTGTGTGTGTGTGTGTGTGTGTGTGTGTGTGTGTGTGTGTGTACGCATGTGTGTGTGTATGTGTGCATTCATGCATGCATTTGTGTATTCATATGTGCACATCCACATGTGTGTTTTAAATCTGCACAGGACATTCTTCACTATAATTCATTGTTACAAATGGAGGTGGGAGGGAGTCTGCTTTCTTCCCTCTCTCCCTCTACTAACCCTTTGTCCATCTTTTCCATTTTTAATCACCTCATATTTTATTTCCAATTCTCAATATATTATTACTTTAAAGCTCCCTTACTTTATGGGCTTTTTTTTCACATTTTTTATCCTGTCAGCGTTCTGAATTTTTTAACAATGGTGATGTCAGTGAAGAATTATGATGCCTCTAGGAGGGAGGAGAGAAAGGACAAGTTGTAAAAGGGAGTTGAAAAGTAACATGGGAGATGTGCACTGATATTAAAAAGTGTCTCGTAATTGAACTTGGTGTTTCCAGTCACAGTTCATTCCAATACTTCAGTGATCCCAGATGCTTTGCCTTGTCAGACGTTTCTTTCTGAGGCATATAATCAAGGATTAGAGATGCAGGTCTACATTTCAATCTACTGCCCCACAAATACTATGAAAATCTAATGTCATAAAATGTGGAAAAATAATTAGGTACTTGTTCCTAAAAGGGTCCTTTTCTAAAGGAGAAGGGACGGGAAAGAGGAGGGGGAGAGAAGGTGACCCCAGGGATGCTGTGACAGTGGGCCGGGATCTGTATACACAGTCCTCTGGCATATTCAAAGGAACCACAGCATCTCCCAACTAGGCACCTGGCAGGCTATGCTCCATTGTGAGACAATGGAGGCTTTCTTAAATCCCTTTTCTTCAGAATTGCAGGTAGAGCCTCGCATACATGAGTCAGGAGATCCCATTCAGTAACTGACCCGCCTCTTTGGGGGTGCAAACTCCAGTTCCCAAGGCATTCACTGTCACTTTAAGAACCTTGAACCATTCAGCTGAGAAATGCCACGCTGAGCAAAAACAAAACATGGTGAGTGAAGAGCAACACTGGATTATGTTGCTTGTTTAGAAACTGCCTATGAAGACACTGTTGCTAAAAGGAAGCATGATCCAAATGCCCCAGCTAATCAGTACCATGGGGACAGTCAGAAACCTCTGAAACTGTTTCAAAGCTACACCGTCTTCGATGGGTAGACTCCAATATGTCCATTCAAATAAAAAGTCTCTATTTGAAATCCTACTTGCTTTTCAAGTACAAGCAGCAAAACACACAAAAACATGTTTAAACATGTAGATTTACATATTGAGGTATTAAGGTGTGACTAAAAAGGAATAATACTGATTTTTTAATTAGCTAATATATTTTTTAATTTTTTAATTTTTATTTTTTTACTTCATGACTTAATCTACACTCTCCCACGTAAGTGTGCACATACCCAGCAGGAGAAGGATGAACAGTCATCCCGGATTTGGAGCCCTTGACTAACTGTAGACATGGTTCCTCCCGGGTCCAACTTGGTGAACCCGGGAGTGTCTTGGGTTTACTTACAGGAGAGTAGGTGACTGGGATACAAGAGTGTCGCTCAACAGTCCCATCCCAGCAGAGGTGACAGCCGAAGGGAGCTAGCTGCCTCAGTGGTGCTTCGGGTCACCTCCCACCTCTTTTTTTTTTTTTTTTTTTTTTTTTTTTTTTGTTTTTGTTTTGTTTACTCATTTATTTTTTTTCGTTTTTGCATCCTGACCCAAGTTTCCTCTCCCTCCTCGCCTCCAAGTCCCTCCCCCACCCCATTCCTAACCCCATCCCACCCACTCCCCCCTCTTCAGTTTCTCTTTAGAAGAGGGCAGGTCTCCCATGGACACCAGCCAGTCATGGCAGGTCAAGTTCCAGTGAGACTAGGCACCTCCTCTTCTACTAAGGCTGGGCAAGGCAATCTGCTAGGAGGAAAGGGTCCCAAAAGCAGGCAACGGAGTCAGAGACAGCCCCTGCTTCCACTGTTAGGAGTCCCACAAGAGGACCAAGTTACACAACTGTAACATATATGCAGAGGCTTAGGTCAGTCCCATGCAGGCTCCCTGGTTGTCGGTTCAGTCTCTGGGAGCCCCTGGGAGCCTAGGTGAGCTGATTCCGTGAGTTTTCTTGTGGTGTCCTTGACCTCACTTGCTTCTGCAATCCGTCCTCCCCCTCTTCTGCAGGATTCCCTGATCTCCACCTAATGTTTGGCTGTGGGTCTCTGCATCTGTTTCCATCAGGTGCTGGGTGAAGCCTCTCTGACGATAGTTGGGCCAGGCACCAATCTATGAGTATAGCAGAATATCACTGGGAATCATCTAATTGACTTTCTTTCTTTCTTTCCTTCTTTCCTTCCTTCTTTTTTTTTTTTTTTTTTTTTTTTTTTTTTTTTTTTTTTTTTTTTTTTTTTCTTCCTTCTTTTTTTTCCTTCCTTTCCCAGTTGTGTTTGATTCTATCCTGTCTCTGGGCTGTCCCGTCTTTGGGACCTGACCCTCAGGGGTGAGCTCCCTCTCATGGCATGGGTCTCAAGCTGGACCAGTCATTGGTTGGCCATTCCCACAATTTCTGCACCCCCATTACCCCAGCACATCTTGTAGGCAGGGCGAATTGTAGGTGAAAGGGTTTGTGGCTGGGTTGGTGTCCCCGTCCGTCCACTGGAGGTCTTGCCCAGTTACAGGAGATGGCTGGTTCAGGTTCTACATCCCCATTTGCTGGGAGTCTTAGCTAGGGTCACCTTCATAGATTCCTGGGAGTTTCCATTCCACGAAGATTCTAGCTCGTCCCAGAGATGCCTCTAGAATCCAGTTGTTCCTCCCAGTACTCTCTCCCTCCATCCTCCCCTGACCGGATCCCTCCTGTTCCCATCCCCACCCCACCACTTCCAGAGCCCTCACAATATAGGTGGCAACCTGGAGGAAGCCACATCACCTCCTACCTTTTCTATACTCATCTTTTCTAAGAGCTCCAAGACCAGGTGCGGTCAGAAGGCAGGAGTGTTTGGTGGGTGGAATTCCAGGTGAACATCCTGTCACCCTGCCCTCTCTTTCTACCGATAGCCTGTTATCATTGTCATGGATGTAGCTGTTACTGCAACATTCTTACTTTTTATGTCATTATTTAGGGCTCAAACATTATGTCAGTCACCATAGCAGTGTCTGCTTCATGATGGCTGAGGGTCATGTTAGACCCAGATGGCCATTCTCCAATCATACATAGGGATGGGTGATGCCCCAGATACAGAATCTTTGCTCTGTGAGAGGGGAACCTTATGTGTATTTCTGTTCCCAATCATACCTCAGTGCCTATCATAATTTCTATTTTCAGCCCATCATAGCTGCCCACTTACACCTCACTAAATGAATCATATGAGCTTTCTGCTGACCCAAGAAGCTACCATCTACAACATGCAAAACAGAGTGATTACATAATCCTTCCTTCCACGATGCTGTTCTTTGGAGCATTTTGTGAAGTCAGTGGGTGAGTGTCCTAGCAGAGAGAGCCCTGCCAAGGATACTTGGGCTTATACATCTGCCAAATAACTGAATTACTCTGAGCAAGTCATCTAGCGTCCCTAGGCTTCCATCTAGGCAGCTATAAAATGAGAATAGTTACCACAAAGGATAATGCCAAGCTAGCAATGATGTTATTCAGCTCTTTCTTTGTGCCATGCTCTGGCAAGAGCTTTACATTAAGAATACTGTTTAATCGTTGCAGCAAGCCTGTGAGGCTAGCTGATTGTTTCACTGTTGCAAGTGCAGAAATGAAGACAAAGTTAAGTAACTCACTTAGATGCTCTGCTGATAAGTGGTAAAATAGGCGTAGGCTCCGGTGTGTGTCTAGAACCTCTCTGACCTGCTCCTGTAAACTATTATTAGAGGCCAGTGAGATACAGCAAGTGGCAGTGCCCTATATAATGGACAATTCAGAGAAACCGAGGCACACACAAGTACAACCGAGAGTACTCAGAAATAATAGCAGGGATGGTGACTAGAAGAAAATCAAGTTCAAAGGAACTAAATGGTAGCACCAAACGGTACAGCTGGGCGGTGTGTATCTTCCTTCCCAGGTAAGTACTGAGTCATGAAGTACTGTTTGGAGGACTTAACTTTTCAAGGGTACTTAGTGTGCAATTAGGTGGGAGGGGAAGAGGGAGCAGCTAATATAGTTCAAGGTAAATGATTTACAACTTGAGACAGAAAAACGCCTTTGTTTCCGGCATGCTGAAGTCAGGCCAGAGTTTCAGACAACCCACTCAAAAGCAGATGTACCTGTTTTGCTCTTTGGATATTAGGATACAGTCACTAAGACGTCTACTCTCTGAAATGGGCCAGTCCCCCTCTGGTGTTTTTTGTATGTGAGCTCCTTTTACCCTTGTTTTCCACAGAAGCAAACTCACTCAGGGCCGAGGGGCTCGTTTTCTGTCACGTTGCATCTTCTCTCACAAGCCTATTGAGGTATTTCTCCATTGAGAAACGAGTTTACAAAATGGACCAGCCACTCATCATAGACTGTTCTTCCTTCATTTAAAAAAAAAAAAATGGTAATAAAACAGGTGCTGAGCATCTGCAGGTCATGCCGCTCCTGCATGCCATGGGAGCACACCCAGGTGATTTCAAGCTATCAATCAAACTGTAATGATTTGGTGGCTCAAGCTGTTTCACCACAGTTGAGATGCCCCAGTGAGTCTGGGGTCTGCTCCATCGCCATGATTCTGTCAGCCTGACAGGTCTCTGCTCAGTTTGGCTCCTAACAAGGCATGTATTTGTCATATGATGTATTCAAAGTCCATAAGATACAATGTCCCCTCTGCCAGTTAACTCACAGGCCTGTGAGTCTTTACTGCTCCAGCTTAGAAGAACAGAGTGGGCTTGGGCATCTGGGGACACTTTTTTTTTTTTTTTCTGGGCAAGGCTGGGCAGGATGTCCTCCATCTCAAGATTTTTCTAGTTAGTCACGGGCATGAGCACCTTGACCTCGCCTAAGTCCCCAGGAGTGGTTGCATGTGGCCCCTCCTTGTCTCAGTCTGTTTCTTGTTGCTTTTTGAACTTTCTGATGGGAAAGTCAGAATGCCTCAACTTCAAAGGAGGGAAGTGTGAGGAATCCCAGAGACTGCTTCCCCTGGCTCTTCGTGCATTCTCTTAGAGCAGTGCACTTTTTGTGAGCGCTCAGCAGCTCTAGTCAATGCCTCCTCACTTTCTGCAGCACAGCAACATGAAAATACCTGCTCTTCTCAAGTATTAAATTAAAACCGCAACATTCATATTTCTTTTATTTTTATTTATATTCATTTTATGTATTTAACACACACACACACACACACACACACACACACACACACACACGCATGGGTGCAAGTGCCCCAGAGCCCAGATGAGAGCATCAGATCCCCTATTGTGAGAATTACAGGCAGTTCTGAGCTGCCCCCATGTAGGCGGCGGAACTAAACTCTGGTCCTCTGCAAGAGCCCCGAAGGATCTCACCTGCTAAGCCATCTTTCCAACCCCTCAACTACAGCATTATTACATAATGGTTTTGATATTATTAGCTTTGAAGCCGTTAAGAAAATACCACATACCATCCTGCTATACCTAGAGAACTGTATCCAGATAACTCTTAGAAACAATGTAACAGCCATATTGTAAAACTCACCTAACAAAACTAGGAGCAGCTGTGAATGCCTGTAGCTCCATCTACTCTGCAGGGTGAAGTAGCAAAGACTGCAAGTTTGAGGCCAGCTCAGACAACTTAATAAGACTCTGTTTCAAATTTAAAAAAAAAAAAAAAAAAAAGATTTCAAAGGACTGAAGTCATATCTGAGTGGTAGGGCACTTGCTTAACTGTAAACTGTAACCTGGGCTCAACCCTGATTATTACAATATCAGTCAGTCAATCGACTTCCATTAATGGAATTGTCTTAGACGCTCCGGTGGTCAGTCTCAGTTTTCCAATCTGTTTTTGGAAGGAGCCAAGTGCAGGCACAGGACTCCTCATTGCAGAGCTGTTTCTCAGAAGAAACTGAGCTCGGTGTCTCTTTTAAAGGACAAGTGTCCTCATCAGCCCAGGCTGCTATAACAGATACCACAGACGGAGGGCTTCTAAACAGAAGTTAGTTTCTCACAGCTTTTGAGGCTGGGGTGAGAAAGTCCAGGATCAAGACACTAGTGGCTCTGGGGCAAAACGGATCTCTTTAGGATCTTTAAAAAGGGGGGCGGGACATCAACAGCATCCATGTGGCTTAGCCTGTACAATCTAACCATTTCCTCCAAGCCCTACTTTCAAATATAACATTGAACATTCAGGTTTAGCGTATGAGTGGGGGCACACTTGGCACCAATCATAAGGGGAGGAAATAAGCACAGAGAAGGCCATAATTATAAGTGAGTTAGTTCCCAAGTGCAGGCAACCCGTTTTTATTTTAAAGTTCATTAAGTTGAAACGTCCCTGCCAATCCCTTACAGCTTCGTTGAGATGGGGATCATTTTAATTTCCAAAAACTCAAAGGGATCTTAAGTGTCCACAGTAGTCAAGAGAGTCAGAAGAGAGCCCAGAGTTCCAGCACATTCCACTGGGTCTTAAGAGTTCCACATTCCTTCTAAAGACCAGTTTCCACCCAGATGTCGTAGTCACAAACACTCAGTGGCATAGAGATCACACGTGAGATATAGAACACCACACCATAATAATAGTGCTAAAAATAGCACAGGCTGATAGTAAACGATGCACAGGTAGAGTATTGAGAGTGTTTTAATTCCAAATGCCATGGCAGAGTCAGAACACCAATATCGAAGGACATAAAAGAGCAGACTGAGTTCTGGTATGGACAGTGATTAGATATCGCTGGTGAAGTTGGTGCATTGGGATAACAGCAAAGAGAGAGACCAGGACTGACCATGAAGAATCCATGTGCCAATTTCAGTTGTGACAGTTTATTAGAAACTTAGAGTTACGCTTTTGGGCCATAATCTATGGAAATGGTGCTGTTTTTCTTACCCTTAAATTGGCGAGTGGCTCTTATTAACAATGTGGGTGTGACTTATTTTTACTTTAATATTGACTAGATTGTCTTAGCAGTAGGAGGTTAGAGAAATAACTCATTTCAACAAGAGTGTTTATCCAGGAGGATCTTTCTAGTTTCCAAGCTTGAAATTTTGCGTAAAATTTTGTAGTTTTTTCTTTAACACAAAAGAATTACTAATTATCAAATTACTTTTCATTATGTAGGTGTAGGTGAGTGTGTGGGTGTGCATGTTTGTGTTGGGGGGCTTGCATGTACTCATGTGTGTGGGTATACATGGAGGCCAAGTGTTGTTCACCCGGAGCTGTCCGCCTTGTTCATGGAGATAGTATCTCTCACTGGGACCTGGACTCACTGGTTAAGTCAGGCTGGCTAGCCAGCAAGCCCAGATATAAAGAACTTCACACTTGGCTCCTACATAGTTGCTGAGGATTGAACTCTGATCCGCTACTTGCATGGTAAGCACTTTACTGAATGAGCAATCTACCTAGTGCATGTTTCTTCTTTTTCAAATATGTTTTATTATCTTTGTTATAAAAGTATTATTCCTGTTTTTTAAGTTTTCCTTTGTATCATTGAAACAAGCAAAAGGATAAGGGTTCCTTGATACATCTTCACCTAGTGATTCCACAGTGCTCTTCCTGGAAAACTGGCCCAGCTCTGTCCATTGCCAACCCCAAGCCTGCATCACGGTGCAAGCCCTGTCTGTTCCCTGGGATGATGCTGGGATCGTCTTGCTGGTCTCCTCTTCTGTTCTGTCCATCCCCTTCAAACTTGTATTCAACACCCTCCAGAGTGAGGTCATTCGTTTAGCTATAAATAGGCTTATAGCATCTCCTGCTGAAGAGGCTGGACCACTTTCTCACTGAGCTTCAAATGTGATCCAGTTGCCTCCCCAGGGTTTTTAGAGACTGGGAGGATTTAACCTCTATGTACTCTTCCAACATCATCTTGGCCAGGCTCTTTTCAACATATTTACAGCAACATCTTTTTTTTGTTTGTTTGTTTTATTTTTTGAGACGGGTTTTCTCTGTGTAGCTTTGCACCTTTCCTGGAACTTGCTTTGTAGACCAGGCTGGCCTCGAACTCACAGAGATCTGCCTGCCTCTGCCTCCCAAGTGCTGGGATTAAAGGCATGCGCCACCACCGCCTGGCATAACATCTATTTTTTGATGGTTGCAAGAGCCCTGTCTTCTTGGATGGCTTTTCTCATCACAGAGTCTCTGCTGGGAACGCTGCTCTCCCAAGCCCAGGTTTCTCCCTAAATGCCTATCCAACTATGTTCTGTGACTCACAATAGTAACATACACCCTTTTCCAGTCTGATCACCATTGTGTAAGAATGTACCTGTTTAAGTAAATAATTAGCTTTTTAGTGCCATCTAAACCATCTGATTGGTCACCATTAGATACCCACAGAGTAGTCTCCAGCTTTGGCTCCACAGTATGGCTGGCTTGAAATGGCAGAATTTGTTCCTTCACGGTTTGGAAGCCATGAGTGAAAATCCAGTGGTTGGCCACCTTGAGCTCCTTCTGGAAGCCTCCACAATATGTTGTGTCCACCCTCCACCTATCTTCTGGAAGTCCTAGGGAGTTTGGGACATGCATGCGGATGCATCATCCTAGCTTTGGTCACCACGGTCACATGGGTGCCTTTATGTGTCTGTGTCTCTTCATGTGACTGTATTTTTATAAAGACACCAGTCACTTGGAACTAAGAGTCCGTGCTGCTCCTGGGTGACCTCAGCTTAATGGAGTTTCTGCACCAAACCTATTTCCAAATGAGATCGCATCCAGAGACACTGAGAATTAGGACTTCAATGTGTCTAGGGAAGGGAAGGACACAATTCAACTTATAGTACAAAAAAAAAATAAGTTAAATGATAAATAAAGTGATGAACCAGTAGTTCACATTCATACAGGTGGAATCAACTGGAGTTTGTTCAATATGAAAGGCAATGCGCTGCAGTTCAAGGCTAAGGTGAAAGTTTTAGAAATATATAGTTTTACTATGGTTGCAAATGAATAGAGATCCTATACTTATCAACTTAAAAGAAACTTGAATAAACTCAGACACAGCAGTCTGGGACCCCTTACCTTTGCTGCCACCTCATGGTTGGGGAATGTGTTTAATAGGACACAGTAGTAGATGGCTTCTACTTGTATTCTTCAGGGTCAGATGTAGGAGGAAATAGAAGACCGTATTCTGACAGGAAAAGGAAAGGCCTTCTATTATATGATGTGTGTTTTTTTTTTAAATGTGTTCATCAGGTCAGTATCAAATCATTATAACACTTGAATTATTTTATATATCAACGTCATAGAATATCCATGCTTTCCCATATGCTCTGACTTCTCTTTGTATAACTGCTTTGCAGTGGTGGTAGGTGAGCGATGTTAAAATGGTATTGTGTGCTCCCAAGTCCATTTCTCTTCACATTAGCTGCATGGACTTATACAATTATCTTCTCTGTGCGTCGGTTGCTTTATCTACAAATTAGGATGATAACAGTGCCTACCATAGGGCTTCTGCGGAGACTGACTGAGTTGGTTGTATAAAACACATAAAATTATGCTGTCGCAGTAGGGATTCTAAGCCTGAGCAACTATTTCTATTGCACACTTGCTTGTCATCAACTAAATACTATAAGATATGAAGATATTCGCAATTCCTATGTTTTATACAGTCTTGTGCAAGTTGAGTTTTAGGAACATACTATCCACTATTAAAACAGGCCACTTACCTACCATTTTCAGTTGTCCCTAAAGACCCCTTATCTACTGAAATGAGACCTGGACAAAGAGAGCAAGCAGCTGTGAGAATACTCATAACCCCTTCACTGTAGTTAGAACCATTTATTGTCATTGACCAAAGACAAATCATTAAAATCCCATAGCTAACAAAAGGTATGGCTGAGGCAGCTAGACAAATTACCATCGATCCACAGCAACTGATTGGCATCCATTTCTGGAAATAAACAGTCTGTGAGCAGAGGAACAAAATGTACTGTGCTTGAGTGAAGATGATTAACATGGCTTAATGTGCTCTGATAAAAAACAGTTTGGAAACCAGCAAGCCATGTCACAACAAGGAATATATTCTATATCCTGGAGAGATGGAGAGATAAGATGTGACCTACTTTGCCTATAATGGGGCCACCCCCCGGATTTGATTCGTTGACAAGGAGATGATCCAAAACCAATATATTTTCTGCCTAAGCAATAAGACAAATAATGTTGATCCCAGTGACGAATCTGCAGGGCTAGAGACTACAGTGTTCTTCTGAGATGTAGTAAGCGCAACAGTAACATCTGCTTTAAATGTGTTCCTACAAAAGCTGTGCACACTCTGGAACCCATCATCACCAGAGTTTTTATAATTAGGCCAGCATTTGTGAAAGTCCGTTTAAGCAATGACAAAATATTAATCAAGATCTCTGTTGAGGGGCTATGGGAATGGCTCAGTAGATTAAGTGCTTGCTGCAAAAGATCCCCAGCACATGTAAAAATAGAAAAATGCAAACATGGCAGCACACATCTGTAATCTCAATGTAAAGGAGGCACAGGCAGAGAGAGACAGGTCGATCCCAGTGACTCACTGGCCAGCCAATCTAGCCCAAACAATGAGTTCCAAGTTCAGAGTAGGACTCTTTCTCAAAATGAATGAATGAATAGATAGATAGATAGATAGATAGATAGATAGATAGATAGATAGACAGACAGACAGATAGATAGACAGATAGACAGATAGACAGACAGACAGACAGACAGACAGACAGACAGATAGATAGATAGATAGATAGATAGATAGATAGATAGATAGATAGATAGATAAAAATGGAGAGTGGCAAAAAAAGAAACATATGTCAACATCTGGCTACCATGCATCATGCAGAGGCAAGTGTTCTCATGGACACACACATGCATATACCACACACACATGGAAGAGAGAGAGGTCTATTGATCAGTAAACATGATGGTTGATGGCATATTCCAGAGTAAAATTAATTTCAGGAGAGTAAAATTGCTTTGTTTCCTTAAAATAATCAGCAAATTTAACTTAAATGAGCAATCCATTCTTTTTAATCCAAAATGTTTCTTAAATCTTTTGGGGGCATATTTTAGGCATCTTTAGTTTGTGCATTGTTTACTTATTTTAAAAGGCAAATAGAAACTAGTTTTTAGCAGAAGACAATACTTATGTGTATAAACTTTGAGGAAATATGCCTGGACTGTAAGATCTAAGATGATTTGGTATCTTATCTCTAGATCATGTTGCTACACATCAGAATATTCCATTCCTTATCAGTTATGTCTATAAAGCCATGTTTCGGCAATTTCTTTCATCAGTGGCATCATAATGCAGTCTATTTTAGTTTTGTTTCTGATTAAGATACCTCCCACTCCACACATGCCAGGGCCATTTAAAACTGTGGGACCACAGGATTTTAGACCTGAGAGGATCTTAGAGGTGTCTTTTTGTTAAAGCAATTCCTCTCTCTTGAAGGACTGGAACGTTTTATTTCAGTCAACGGTACTTACTGCCTCTCTACATTCCTTGTTCCCTCTTCAAAAATCTGATTAAAATTTAGGACCTCCTAATGCATGGAACGACATTAAATCACCACTAACTGCTCACCGTACATTATCCGTACTCTACAGAAACTGCCAGCATCAGTGTTCACAAAGTGTTTCCGAAGAGAAGTGTGAAAAGCGAAGGTGTGAGAGCAAGCCGGCCCTTCAGAGCCTCTCGCGCACACATTACCACACTAGCCCTGTGTGCAGAGACTGGATAAGCTGACGGAACTTCTCTTTGAGTGTTTAACTTTCTTATTAAAAATAATACTGAAGTATTTTTTAAAACCGATCGAGGTGCAGTGGGAGGTGGCGAACACTGCGCATGTGCACACATGACCCCACCTCCCCCACCCTCCCACCCCCCACCCCGCACTCGACCACCTAGCAGTTAAAGAGCTTATCTTGCTTAGAATCGGGGTCATATTGCAAAGTTTAATTCTAGAACAAATAATTTTTTTCTTTTCCTTATTTGCCTTGTGGTATTATAATTCATCATTTAGAGCTAATCTGAGCCGAGGACTGCCCAAAGCATTAAGCTAATTCCTTTCCTTGACATTAGTTCCAGCTAATTCACACAAGTGTCAAGGGACCCCCATGTCAGCGACTGAGCTAAATCGTATTTCCTAAGCTTCATTTGCAAATATCGAACCTTATGTTTCTCAGGTTCATAGACTAGAATATGTATATTTACAAAGGGATAAGCTCCTCACGGAATCTGGTGGACTATTTATTATTCGATATGTTGTGATCTCTCCAGTGTTAATGCTTTGATTCCTACACGTTAACACTAAACTTTTTCATTCATTTTAATTCATGGACCATCCCTGATCTTGGAGATAGCTCAGTGATACAGGACATGCTTAGCATATTCAAGACCCAGGATTCCCATCCTCAGCTCGGCCACACACCTAGAAAAAGGATCAGCCTATTTTATTTTTTAAATTACATTTTATTTATTTTAGGGGACAAGGACACACAAGTCCATGGGGACAGCTTTTAGGAGTTAGTTCTCTCCTTCCATGCTGTTGGTCCCCGGAACAGGTCCTCAGGCTTGACTGTAAGAGCCTTTACCCAGCGAAGGCATCTTGCTGGCACAGATCATCCTATTTCAGAAAAAAATGTATTCTTCCTATTTTTTTGGTAGCGTCTCAGTTCTCGATGATTTCTTTCAGAGGATTTCTATAAATAGATCCTTTAAGACAGAGTTTTGCTTTGAAATAATTATGTGAGCGTGCTAGTATTTAAAATGAAATCTCGGTTAAGGGTACTTACTGCTCTTGGGGAGGACCAGAACCCATACAGTGTGGCTCACATCTGTCTGTAACAGAAAGTCCAGGGGATCCAGTGCCTTTTCTGCCATCCTTGGATCTGAGCACTTGCACACATGTGTATACACACACACACACACACACACACACACACACACACTGCACATGCACACTCACTCACATGTGCACACACATGCATAATAAATGAATAACTTCCTCTTGTACGGCTAGTTTTCTGTCTGTCACCTTGTTATACACTTTAGTGAATCCAATCAAGCTCCAGCCACCAACATGCCAGCCTTTCAATAATATCCATCAGAAATTTTATCATCTCTAATACCATAATTGTGTATTTTAAAATGATTCGTGCTTAAATAAAACTTTGGGTGTATCACCATAAAGGAAATTTTTTCCAGGCTTCCCTATTAACTTTAAGATCTGAATAATATCAGCATTGAGACTCCCAACATTTTAAGACCAGTTTCTGTTTCGATCTTTAAAACGGGTCTGCAGCCTGCACAGTCGCTGGCAGTTGCCACCGCACTTTAGAGAAGAGAAGGCGGGCAGGTTGTCAGGGTAGTGCCAGGCTCTGTGCTCTAACACCCACAACGTCTTTGGCTCACTGAGTGCATGCTGAGTCACGGTAGGAAGTGAGGCGTGACTGGCTGTGTGGTGAGGATGGCCTCCAGTGCAGACTCATGGGTTTTATAGCTAACTCTAGAAGATGGATTGTTCATTTCCCTGCTGTGCATAACAAACTGCACCCCAACCAAGTACTGCTCTCGGTTCTCAGGGTTGCCTAGGGCTCAGCTGCAGTCTGGCTGGTTTCGTTTGAGGTCCTTCCTGCAGCGTCAGTCTAGGGCAGGTGGAGCTGGAGTGGGCACAGCTACTTCCTGTGGAAGCCTGAGCTCAGCTGGGATATCGGGGCAGCCGACCCTCTCTTTCCTTCAAATCACCCCTCAGAGTTGTCCTTCTCCATCACCCTGGCTCCCATTTTGTATGCCACTCAGAAGGCTAAAAGCACAAAAAGTGGATGCTTCAAGGATGCTTATGCCTTAATTCCAGAGTCACATTTGCTAGACGCTTTTGGGCGACCTAAATCAGCCCCCACTCAGGTTGAGTGTGAGAAGAAATGCAGAGTCTGGGGCATTAGGGCCATCTTAAAGGTCAGCACTTACTTTAGGGATTAAGTTTTCCTTCCTTTCATTAAAAAGCCAATTCTTTTCCACTCCTTTTCCAGTTCCTTGTGTCTCTGGCGGTTTGCCTAAACCTACAAATATCAGCTTCTTATCTGTCAACATGAAGAATGTCCTGCATTGGAAGCCACCCCAGGGTCTACGTGGAGTTGAAGTCACGTACATGGTGCAGTATTTCATGTAAGTTGCTTCTTTTCCTTGCAAGTCTTTTCTAAGCACAAGTCTCAGACTCCTGCTGATTGTGTAAAGGCAAACTTTCTATGGCATTAAGTTCTTTGAAAAGGAAAAGTTCAGACATTTCCTGTTTCTTTGATGTTATAATAAATTATAAAGTGGTTTTTTTTTGTTTTTTTGTTTTTTTGAGCCAGAAGCATTCAACATTCAGGCAAGAGCATGAGGGCATGCTTACAAAAACTGAGAAAGGGGACCTGCAAGATGGTTCAGCAGGTTGAGGTGTTTGTCACCAAGCCTGAGGACCTGAATTCCATTCTTGGTACCCACATGCTGGAAGCGAGAACTGACTCCAGCCAGTGTCCTCTTCCGCCCACATGTGCACAGTGTGGTATGTGCGTGGGCATGTGTGCACACACCAGTGCACATGCAGATACACACAGGGTCAGTAACAAATGAGTAGAGAAAAGACGTCGGTTAGAGAGGTAGACTCTGCATAGGCAAACAAAGCGATCCACCAACTCTGAGACCTCTAAGCTTAAGGGAATGATCGTTCTTAGCTCAAACAGGGCAGAATTCTATGTGATGGCCTGTTCCTACTAAACAGAGCAGCACATGGACCCTTTTCACTTGTCCTTCAAGACCCTTCACCGGCAAGAGAGAATGCAAAATAGACAAGACAGTGTTCATCTCCAGAGACTAAGGAAAGGGACATAACCCAGACCACCAACTGTGAAGCAAGCAAACCAAATCCTGTAGAACCCAGAGTGAAACCACCACAGACGCCAAAAGCAAACCAGCTCTTCTTTCTTTCATTTTTAAGAACTGCTTTTTATTTAAGGTTTCTTTTCCTTTATGTGTATGTGTTTCACATGTGTACGTGTCTGTGTGAGGGTATGCCAAATGTGTGTAGGTGCCCATGAAGGCCACAGGAGGGTCCAGATCACCTGGAGCTGGAGTTATAGGCGGTTGTGTGCCCTTGGTGTGGGTGCTGGAAACCTCTGGAAGAATAGCAAGTGCTCCTAACCACTGAGCCATCTCTACCCGTTGAGCTTCATGGGTGAGGATGATTCCTCAGTAATAGGTGCTCAAGTGCACATCTAACACTCTAAGAAGGGGTAATTTAATGTCTTCACCACCAGTCTGATGAGACAGCCCCAAGGAGCCACAGCTTGGTGCCACAGAATGTCATAGGAAGGGGACCGGCAGTGACACACTCATCATGGAGGCCCAGTCACAGGGCGGTGACAAATCTAGAGTAAGAGAGAGGCGCGGGAAGAAAGAAGCGGCAGCCCAAGCAGACCGTGACCTTACAGGAGTGCCATGAGCCACATCAGCCCCCAGGAGTCCACAAGCTAAAGGCAAGCAGGCGCTCCAGCGGAGGGAATAATATAGATTTGATACAAGAGAATTTGACAGAAGCAGAAGTTTGAAATTCTGCACGGAGAAAGCTCATTATCTGACTCCCACTCCTACCCCTCAGACTTTTAAATATTATTTTAATTCTTTCTCACAGTTCGAGAACTGTGGTCTCGTGGGCTTGGCTAGATGGTTCTTTTGCTGGCTTCGCTCGGGATCTTTCACGCAGCTTTTAGTCTAGGACAGGTGAGGCTTGTTTAATTAGTCAACAGGTAGCCACATTCGAAGCCCTGGTAAGAAATGGGATAGCACCTACCCGTAATTATTGAGAGTGAAAGAGGCAAGTGAATTCAAATAAAAAAAGTTCCTCCAAGACCTTTCCCATGGGAGTAAGAGAAGAATTCATAGAATAATGGTCTATGTTGTTCTATTAAAGTAGATAGACAACCCAATCTTTTCTGTATGTTTGCTTGTTCTTGTTTTTGAGATGGGGCCTCATGTAGCCCAGGCTAGCCTCTGACTTTCAATACAGCTGAGGGTGACTTTGAACTCCTAATTCTTCTGTCTAGCTCCCAAGAGCCAGGATTACAAGCATGTACTGAAAAACAGGGTTGAATATAGAATTCTTCTAGACTGAATGGTGACAGGAAGTGTGACTGTAGAACCTCCTTGTTTTCTTAGCATCCATGAGGAATTGGTTCTGGACCTTCCACAGATGCATCAGACCTTTCTATTAGATGACATGTCATTTGCCTATAATCTGTACATACCTGCCTATACTCTTCAAGCTACCCTAGGTTATTATAATGCATGCTACCAGTATAAATGCTATCAAAGTACTGCCATACTACAGATGTTCAGTAAAGAAGCAATTCTTTCTCCAATGTTTTTAATCCACAGCAGATTTAATACACAAAAGTGGAACCCATGGATACAATGCCTGTGTATCATCATTTAATAACTAACTTTTCCAGTAGTCTTCAAAACCATTTTCTTCATTTAGAAAGTCATAAGGAAATAATATTTCTCATGGTAACAGAACATTTGGATTTCAGCAATTCTTTTCAGGTTACCTCATTTCTTTTGATTAAGATTCAAATAAAGTGAAAGTCACTGCTTTATTAGAAATATGTGCTTCAGGTATGACCTGATTTCTGTCTATGTAGCTGTCTAATCATCCTTCCTTCTATAAGTAGGATAAAGTGCCCAGCATCATTCACATCAAATGTTTCTTGTTAATGAGTTGTAAGGGTAATTTATTTCTCCCTTGGTTATACTTCTTGAATTTTAAAAGCATGCACCACATTTGCAAAAGAGAATGACCATCTTTGTCCTTGGAAAATGAATTCGGACCACGAAAGCTGGGCAAAAACTTCAGGGAATACTCCAGGTTGCCTTTTTCTAGCACCCCATTCTCATTTCCAAGGATAGTCTCGGGAGCGGGTGTTTAAAGAAAGACTTCAGCTTTGCACAGAGCAATGGCTCACCAGCATGTCCTCACTCCTCCTTCCATTAGGTGGGGCAAAGAGCTTGCTCTGTCCTCCTGACTTCCCAGTGCTTCAGAAAGAACTTAAAAAAAATAATAATAACCAGGATCATCATTGCTGTATGAGAACAAATAAGTTATACTGTGCAACTTTCTAAAATGAGTCCTTAAAAAAGACACTTGTCCCATAGGAGTTCTGACATCCCTGGGTATGAACCAAGTGGACAGGGACACAGAGTGCAATGCTGGAGTCGGACAGTCCTGGATTCATGGCCAGGTTGTGAACCTAGCTGAGGAACCTTGAGCAGGTTACATGCTTTTATACAGTTTAGTGAGGTTTGTTTCCAGAGCAAAATGTTTAAAGTTTATATTATACCCACAAAATAATTTGGTGTAGAAAATGGCATGGCACCCAAAACACCAGCTTTGACACTGGGAAAAGTGATTCCAACTTCAGAAAAACTCTTGCCACTTCTGCAAACTTGACTGGATCCCTTAATCTTCCTGAGTTTCAATTTCCAGCTCTGTAGAAATGGGACAAAAACAGTGAAGGCCACTTACCGGGCTTGCCACACAGTCCAGTGAGGTGATATATGTAAGCCTGGAGTACCACCCTCGTCTCATTATGGGCACTCACAGGTGTTTGCTGTGCTTACTAGAAATAGATGGAGACCAGTGAGGTCCCCACAAGATTCATCCTGTGGGAGGTTATTGCCACTGGAATATTTGTCAGATCTCCCATTCAGATATCTGCGACAGGCATTTTCTTCTCGGTCAGCATCTGCATGATAAGAAGGTGCCCTGCCCTTGGCAGGGTGAGGCAGTTTACAAAAGGGAATACAAAGGATGCAGTGACAGTATTTTTCTGACTTCAAGTCAAGACCTGCTGACAGGTCAAGAAATCAGCAGGAAGCCACATTCCTAATCCTAACACCTGGAAGGTAGAAGCAGGGGGATCAGGAGTTCAAGGTCATTGTCAGCTACACAGAGAGTTCGAGACTAGCCTAGATCATACAAGACTCCTATCTTGAAAGACCAAAAACAAAACAGTAAAATGGAATTGAAAAGTAAATCAGTTTTGAGTAACATGAATAGTATCTTTTAAGGAAAGAAATGGAATGGTATGGACAACCAAATGCACAGCAAGAAGAGAAGTTTGGGTACAATCTGGTAAAACCTGTTTCTCAGTGTTAGATAATCTGTTTTACAAACTGAACCAAAATGTAACTATATATGTAAATGCAGACCCATTTTTTCCTTTCATCATTGATCAGAAAGCCCCCAGGCACTGTTGATAATCTACAAGGAGAAGGTGATTGAGATATGACTGTATGTCTAACACCTTTTGGCAGATGTGGCATTTATGACCTGGAAGAGATTTGCCTCGGGACTCTGTTGCCACATCTTTTGACAAATTTAGCAATACTCAGTAATGTTGCCAAATCCTCCTTATCAAGACATACTCTGCCATGACTTTTGTGACGAATGTTTCTCCACTCCCCGCTTTTGCTGCTATTCCCAAGTCTATTTTGCACCCACCTTAATGCTTCTGAGGTTTTAATCCAGACTTCGCTCTGGGGATTCCTGCCTAAGCCATCCATGCGCACTCCGTCTATTGACTCCAAAATCACTACCGCCCCCTCATACCTCTCTCTTGAACCCCGAGCTCCTGCATTTGGAGAACTCTCCACACAGCTCAAATGCAGCCTGGCACTGCTGAATTCATTAGTTTCCCCTCCTCCTATCCCTCCCCTCCCCAATTTACCAAACCCACTCTTCTTTGGTGATCTCTATCTTGTAAATATTGCCATAGTCCATGCTCTTGCCCTAAGCAGAAAGAGACATTCCATCATCTTTACTGTGTGGTCCCTGGCACGCACTCAGTCGCCTGGTCCTGGCCCCTATCAGTTCTTGTTTTTATTGTGTCCTTATTCATTTCACTACCATCCTTATTCATACTGCTCACACCTTCCTCCTGGACCACAGCACTGTCCTCCAAACTGCTCTGTGCATTACTACCACCAACACACTGCACTCTCTGGAGATGACTGGCCAGCCTTCTAAACCACGCCTGTCATCTTTGTCCCCAAAGTCCTGCTTTAGTGTCTTCAGTAGCCTTCAGGACAACCCTGTCTCCCCAGCTGACTTAACCACTTCACTGAGCTTTGTATGCCACAGTCTCTCTTACCTGAGAAGTGCTGAAAATATTTCTCCCTCCCCATTTTCTTTGGATGTTGTATTTTAACAACAACAACAACCAAACAATATGGACAATGTCCTCAATTTAATAGCAATACAGTTATGGTACACTCAGACACGCTGTATCTTAGTAAAATTTCCCCAGACTCCTAATACTTAGCAAAGTTTCAAATTTTATGAGAATGTCAAAGTAATGTCTTTTTCAATAAAAAAAAAGGTTAACTTTCCATTAATGCATCCATCAAACTAACCTCATATAGACTAAAAACTTAATTACTAGAGATTGATCACACAGTATATAAAAATTTTACTGTCATTGAAGTATGAAACTGTAACATGCTTCCAGAATGCACTATGCACATTGTAATTCACAGAAAAGCATAGTGTTTATAGAAACTCTGACTCAGGCTCCTGACAGCCAATAAAAATATCGACAACCACAAAAGGGGATTCAATTTTATCAGAATGACAAGCATCTGTGTTTTACTTAAGAGAAGGTCCTCCATTCACTTTTATATAATGACTTTTTTTTTTTAAATCGTAAAGCATGTAAGGGGGCTCATTATTAATTCACAGTTTCTTTCTTAGCAGATATGGGCAGAAGAAATGGCTGAGTGCATCTGAATGCACCAACATCAGCAGGACCTACTGCGATCTCTCTGCAGAGACCTCAGACTATGAGCATCAGTACTATGCCAAGGTGAAGGCCATTCAGGAAACCAAGTGCTCCGAATGGGTTGAAACGGGACGGTTCTATCCTTTCTTAGAAAGTGAGTAATGCCGCTGTCCACTAAGCATAACTAATATGGATTCCTGCTGTGATACGCTGGCCTCATAGGCAACTTTGCCCAGAAGAAAGGGTCCGCTTGACCCTGGTCTGTAGAACCGGTTGAATAACCTGCCCTGGTGTTTCATGTGGGTGAACTCCAAAGTCAAATCTGTAGATCGATAGATTTGGCCAAGGCTTCTTTAAGGTCTCTCTCAGATTCAGAGTTAAAGACAGGTGTCAATAATAGCAAACTTTGATTTTGTCTTGCCATTGTTTTATCATAGCAGAGGCTATACATTAGAAAATACATTGTAGGTTAGTCAATTATTGACATGTACCCTGAACGCACAACAAAATCTCTTTTTCATTAAACTTGGCATTGTACTGTGGTTTCTAGGTGTAACTCAAATTAAGGCAAGAATACTCCTGCCATTTGCTTTTATAATTTTCCTTCCCCTGATATGTGACTGACCCAACCATGAAGAATGCAGATAGAGCCACCATAATGAAATAGCCAAGGGCTGCAGAGGCCCCAAAAGGTGGTGCCTTTTCTAGGAGTCTGCCCAGTGGGAGACTGGTAACCCATGCCCTCAGGTCAGATCTAGCACCTCTGTTTTTCAACAGGTAATGAGGTCATGAGCTAAGAATAGTATTTATATTTTTAAAAATAGCTTTTTAAGTAAAATAGTATTTTTGACGTGTGAAAATGATACGAAATTTAAATTTCAATGTCAGGGGCTGGAGCGATGGCTCAGCAGTAAAGAACACATGTTGCTCTTGGCAGAGGACTCAGGTTTAGTTCCCAGCACCCACATGGCTCACAGCCACATCTAGCTCCAGTTCCACAGGATCCGATGCCCTCTTCTGGCCTCCACTGGCAATGCATGCAATGTGGTCCACAGACACACATGCAGGCAAAGCACCCAATACACATAAAATAAAAATAAATAAATTTTAAAAATAAATTATCTAGAAAATATTTTGTAAATTTCAGTGTCTGTGTCTAAAATTCTCCAGAACAGCAACCTTGTTCACGTGTTTATACTGCTGCCAATGACTGCTTTTGAACCACAACCTGAGTGGAGTCCTTGCAACAGAGATCCTGTGGCCAGCAAAGAGCCTCTGGGCTTTTATGGTGGCAGGATCTCCCATAAGAGGGTGGTTTTAGGTCTTTGATCCAAGTAAGATTGTACTGAAGCTTTACCTCAGGGTTTTTTCTCACCTGAAAATGCTAATACCCTCTTCTCCTCTAAGCACAAGTTGGCCCACCAGAGGTTGCCCTGACAAGTGGCGAGAAGTCCATCTCTATTGCCCTGACAGCACCAGAGAAATGGAAAAGAAATCCCACAGATGACACTGTTTCTATGCAACAAATATACTCCAATCTGAGATACAACGTGTCTCTGTACGACACTAAATCCAGAAGAAGGGTGAGCCCTGCCTGGGATGGGGTCTAGCCTCTGGGTGTCACTTTCTGGGCCGCCGCAGGCAGTCCTGGTGCTCCCGTTCTCTTTTGAGAATGTGGCAGCTGACACTATTCAAAAGAGATATTGTACAAGATCAGTTGAGAGCTGAGGAGACTTCAGGCCTTTCCCTGCAGAAGTGCATTGTTAACAGTGCATGAAGTCACAACTGGAGTATAGAGAAATTAGGCATTTTACCTGATGAAGCGTCTTTACTTACACAGCATCTATCAATCATTTTCCAGGCATATATATATATATATATATTATATATATATATATTTATGTATATATATAGTTATAGTTATAGTTGTATATTAGAATATATAATATAGAATATTTTTTATATATATACATATGAGCAAGAACACAGGACAAAGTTAAACAAGAACTCTATCTTGAGTTATTACTTAGTGGTGCTCCTTGAATTGGTCCATTTCTAACAATGTTCTGCTCAGCTAAATGAAAATATATTTTTAAACCTACGTTGGAAAAAAATAAAAGCTTATAGTGACAGGAAGGATCTGGTGGCACTTGGCCTTTCACTTCTATCTAGAGCTGTTCCTGGGAAGGTCCTGGCATCTTTGGTTCTAATCTCTGCAATTTCCTACCCCAGTGGTCACAGTGTATCACCAACAGCACACTGGTACTCAGCTGGCTGGAACCGAGCACTCTGTACTGTGTCCATGTGGAGTCCTTTGTCCCAGGGCCTCCTCGCCTCACTCTGCCTTCTCAGAAGCAATGCATTAGTACTCTGGAAGGTAAGCTGCAAGAGACTTTAGCTAGCCTTAGGAAAGAAAGCTGATAAAACAGAAAAAAATATAACAGTTTAGATAGAGTCTTAACAAAGCCATGTCTATGAAAATCAGGCTAAAACCTGGTAAAACAACTACTTCTCTAAATACATTGAACTGTCTGAGGTTTTGCCGTTGAACTTGGTCAGTATTAAGGAGGGTTGTCACAACACCTGGAAACCGTCAGCAGGAGTCCACTGGCAACAATCCTCCCCAGTTAACATAGTTTCCTACCTTGGGAATAAGAACTTTCATAGGAATCATTTTTCATCTATCCAGCCATAGTCCCTCTAGCCAAGCCTTGGAGAACACCCAAGAACTATACGGCAGGAAGCAAAGCATTGCCCTGGGAACACTTTCAAATGCCACTGCCCTGATCTCCCTTGGGATACAAATTACAGGCCCCTTAAGTTGCCTTCAGACATCACCTGTCACTTGTCAGCTGCGGGCGGATGTGGGATCACCAGAATCAGTCTCTTACCGCTGCTTCTCTCTGCCTCCTTCCTGTGTTTTCTGAGCAAGGCTCCCAGGGAACTGTAGTTTGGGGTGCTTCTTTTAAGAGACCTGGAGTTCTGAGCCTTGTGTTTGTTTAATAAGTCTGCCCTAGAGTGAGAACTTCAGCTCAAACCCTGGAAATGGAAGACAGATAGACCTTCAAGTTCTGCTGCATCATCAGATGGTCTTCATCCATGATCATTCTGATCCTCCTTCATCAGGGAGGTCTTCATCCATTATCATTCTGGTCCTCCTTCATTGGGAGGTCTTCAACCATTATCATTCTGGTCCTCCCTCATCAGGATGGTCTTCATCCATTATCATTCTGGTCCTCCTTCATTGGGAGGTCTTCAACCATTATCATTCTGGTCCTCCCTCATCAGGATGGTCTTCATCCATTATCATTCTGGTCCTCCCTCTAACATGCTCTCAATCTCTTGCAGGTTCTGGTTCTTTCCCCATCCTTGACTGAGAACGCACACCTTTAATCCCAGCACTTAGGAGACAGAGGCAATGAATCTCTGAGTTTGAGGCTAGCCTGGTCTACAGAGTGAGTTCCAGGACAACCAGGGCTACATAGAGAAACCCTGTCTCGAAAAATGAAAAGAAAAAAAATAAAAGAATCTCCAGCCCCAGTCCCACCCTTCCCCCTTCCCCCTTCCCCACCCCACTCCTGTTGTGTTCCTCTTCCCTTTCAAGGTGAAACAGTCCCCAGGAAAAGGAAAAGTGTTGGAAGCACATATGAACAGCTTTACTTTTGAGTCTCACTCTTTCATGTTATCTCTTTGACAAGAAAGGATTCTCGCCAGGCGGTGGTGGCGCACGCCTTTAATCCCAGCACTCGGGAGGCAGAGCCAGCCGGATCTCTGTGAGTTCGAGGCCAGCCTGGGCTACCAAGTGAGTTCCAGGAAAGGCGCAAAGCTACACAGAGAAACCCTGTCTCGAAAAACCAAAAAAAAAAAAAAAAAAAAAAAAAAAAAACTCAAATGCCAAGCAAGCAGGAACGGGACACAAAGCAGGCTGGAGGAATCCATTTTATGTCTGGAATAAGTGCTGTGTTCCCTAACAGTTTGATCAGTGCCGAATGGCAGGTCGTTTACCTACTGTCCGAAGGAGCTCGTCTACTCAACCGGCAGAGCTAATGCAACTAAGAACAGCTCAACCTCAACCAGCTTCTTCCCTGTAAGAACATGGAGCCCATTTCCTCACCGGTGCAGTAAAAGGAACAGATACAGGCACACCATTTCTAGTACTGAAGTTTCCCGTACTATCTCACTCAGTCAATGACACCTTCTAAGACACTGCCATATATATATATATAGTCTCTTTAGGGACTTTGCCTTGAAAGATATCTCTGTTCCCTGAAGTTTCTCAACTAAATCCTCCCAGATGAAAATGTAGCAAATGTGCTACATTTGTCATGATCTTCTTTGGCAGGATAAGCCTGGTCTAATGGTGACATCAGGGGCTATGCTGAGGGCTGAGCTACCATCTAAACCAGAACAGGTCCCGTCTAAAGTAGGACAAGTGCCCAACATTTGCAACATTTACAACAAGATAGATAGCTACAACACAGGTTTTAAGGAGTCAACTCTTGTCATTGTGTAGCTGGAAAGCACAAAATCTTTAGGGTAGGCATCAAGCTGGGGACTCTAGGGACAACCGGCATTGTAGTTCATCCCCAAAGGCCATGTGGTAGTAGAATTCCCTCTAACTCAACTCCATCAGTCCCTTTTATTTAAGAGCATCAGTTGAGTAGACGAGGATCAGCTACATTATAGAGAGCAATTTTCCTTGCTCACAATCTACTCATTAAAATGTTAAATCTCATCTAAAAATTATACATCTAAAGGAATGTCTAGAATGGTGTTTAGCAAATATCTATGGCCTATACAAGTTGGCATATAAAATTAACCAGCCCAACTTCCAGTGGTTCCCACAAGCTCCACCACTTTGTCAGGCACAGTGGAGCCGGCATCAGCTCTGTGATCTGGTCAGCAGCCAGCCAGGGTATTCCTCTTCAAACTCTTCACTAAGCCTTTTCATTATTAGACAGACTTTCAGTCATTATAGGCCTACGGCTGAACAGGACCAAGAGTGAGTTATCACCCTCCGACAATTATCCCTTAGCTTTAGCTCTACCCTGAAGGACTGGTCCACCAGCACAAAATGAATCTGTTAGCCACCGTATGAGGGTGCCATATCTTCATGTCACGTACTGAATATATACAGAGGACAATGAAACCCACCAGGAGCATGGCAGAGTATGAGATCTTTTGTTTTAACTTAAAATTTTTAAGCTTTTTTGAGGCTTTCATATATAAGCACTGAATTTACATAATCTAGCCCCTCCTTCTTCCCCTCCAACACTCCCTCTGTGTATTACCCACTACTTCTCAAATTCATGACCTCATCCTCTCTCCCTCTCTCCCTCTCTCCCTCTCTCCCTCTCTCTCTCTCTCTCTCTCTCTCTCTCTCTCTCTCTCTCTCTCTCACACACACACACACACACACACACACACACACACACACACACTCTAACCTGCTCAGTCAGTTCAATGTTGTTTCTATGTATACATGTTTAGGACTGACCACTTGGAAATAGCTAAGCTACCAGGGTCCTTGTCCCTGGAGAAAAATGGCTCTCTCAGCAGCCATTAATTGCCTATGGCTCTTTATCTATGGGTTGGGGCCTTGAAACATTTCCCCATCCACATTGCCATGTCAGCTGGTCTTGTTTAGGTGGCCATGATGTTTAGATTCCCTGGGTGTAGTTTCCTTGTCACATTTAGAAGACACTCTCTCACAGCAGTCATCCTGGTCCTCTGGCTCTTACAATTGTCCCGCCTACACTTCAGAATGTTCCCTGGGCCTTCGATGTAACGACCAGTTAGGTATATGGATCAGTTGGGACTGAGCACTCCATAGTCAGTTGCTATCTGCATTTTGTCCGGTTGTGGATTTCTGTAATGGTCTTTGCTGCAAAAAACCAGCTTGTTTGATGAGGGAGAGGTAGGAGCTACACTTGTCTTTGAGTATAAGGATACAGGTACGTATTTAAAATGCAATTAGAAATGATATTGGTTTAGGAAAGTGGCAGTAGGTAGTAGGGTCTCCTCTGAGGTCCATGACCTCACCAGCCATGGGTAGTTGGCGAGGTTTATAGAATCAGCCATGAATTCCCTCCTGTTGGCCAACGCTAGGCCAAATTAGATGGTTGTTGGTTACCCCCAAAATGGAGGAGCCACTGCTGTACCCTTGAGTATATGACGTCATGCCGATCATTATTGAGGTCTGCAGGCTTTATAGTAGGGTAGGACTATTGATTGCTTCTCTCCCGGCAGCTTGCATTGTACCTTTAAATACTGAGATCTGGTTCTCAGAAAAAAGGCCTCTAGGTCAAAACCAGCTTGACTTCTCCAACTTTTGTGTCCAGAGTGTGTGGTATCTTCAGTAATAGGGTCTTACCTTCGAGTTCTAGGATGCCACAAAGGGCAATGGCTGTGGTCTGTAACATTTGAGGAGTTTCCTGGACTCCTCTGACTAACTCAAAGGGAGGTTTCCCTTGTCTGGCACTAGGGATTTCGTTAAAGAGGGTGCTGCTGTTCAATTTGAAGAGCTATGAATTCCTGGGCTGACAGAGCCATTGATTTTCTCATACATGAGCCAGGATGGATGTCAGAGCCTGACGTAAGATTTTAGAATACCCAGTAACTAATATTATTAATGCAGCCTTACTGTAAAGACGGGGGTGAGTTTATAGACGGTGCCTTGAGAACTTCATTGTCAGAGAGATGACAAATTCTGAGACCCTTTACTATATTAGCTGAAACTTCTCAGTGTATAGATGAGAAACACAACTATCCAGTCCTGACCTATGATTTTTCTTTAACAGATCAAATGTCAGCACTGAAGGTTAAAGTCATCTTCTGGTATGTCTTGCCCACATCTGTAATCGTCTTTCTTTTTTCTGTGATTGGCTACTCAATTTACCGTTACATCCACGTTGGCAAAGAAAAACACCCATCGAATTTGGTGAGTGCTTGGCATGGTGGGAGACTGTTATGGCAACAGGAAGAGAGGAGAAGGGGGTAGAACAGATACAGTCTCACATCAGCGGAGTGGCCTTAAGCCGTTGATGAATTCTAAAACACATTCTGAGCCGGGAGTAACTGAGTAAGAGAGTCCTTACACAGCATGTGTGCCATGCTGGGTTTGACCCCACCTGCACCCCAAAACCAAACAAAAAACAGCTTTGTACTGAATTCACTCGCAAATATACCAACACTAAAACTTCCTCAGGTTTGAAATACTTTCATAATTAGTGAGTGCTTGAGATAAGGCTGTGGGCTAAACAAATAACTGGTCATGATCACTCCGTCTTTCTCAAAGTTCAAGCCTCGTTAGAGATAGCATGTGAAGGCTAAAGAAAACAAGTTTTTGAGGACTCATGGGGTACAATGAAGCCCTGAAACCTTTAATATGGGGGGGTGATCAGTTCTCATGTTCAAGAATGTGGAGGTAAGAGATAGGATACTTATTACAAGCAGAAGTAGCAGGGAAAGGGGAGGTGGATGCCATGATGGGAAAGCTTATCATATGACCAACCTATCATGTCCTCCATGAGGAGCTACGCTGGAGAGGAGGCACCAGGCCGCAGAGTGGGAGTATGTGGTGCTCTTCTCGGGGTTGAACTTTATTTAGTCTTCAGAGAATTTTCAGTAAGGTTCTGAGCTGCAATGTTATGATCACCATTATGTCTTAGATCTTTTAGAAAATAAAGACAGCTTGTTCTAGTAAAGTAAATGCAGCTAAGACGCCATCCGGGGGAGAAAAGAAGAGAAGAATGGGACATGGGGGTAGGGGTTTGGAACATGGAATCTAAACACGCTTAGGAGGCACAAGGCCAGGGCTTGAGCATCCACTGAAAGAGGAGCAACTTGAAGAAACAAATGAGATGTTACAGGACCATCTGATGGGAGGATGCTCAATGGTGAAATGAAAGCATGCCTTGGGGTGACAGGAAGATGGAACCTTGTCACTGATGCTTCCCTCAATAACAGCCACCTTCTGCAGACCCCAGAGCAGAACAAAAATTATGTCTGTGGTACTCAGGATGGAGCCTAGGGCCTTCCTCATGCAGACGGTATTACACCCCTTAGCTCTATCTCCAAGCAATTCTTTGTCTTTTCTTCTGAGACAAGGTCTGGCTGAATTGCTCCAGCTGGCCCTTCCTCTCTTAGCTTCCAGCGTAGCTGGGGTTATGGGAACCTTATTGGTTTTCTTTATTCTTGTGTGTCCTTGACATGGTTTAGACTTCTTAAATTTTCCCATATACTAGCAGATGAAATAACCTTTTCTGCCCCTTTTTTCCTTTTTGCCTTTTTCTAGCACAATTTGAACATTATATCCCTGTATCCATTCCCTTTTCTGGTACTGTAATTGAGTACTTTGACTAAATCCATTTATAGGGGAAGGGGATTGTTTCAGCTCACAGTTCCAGGTTACAGCCTATCAGTTGGGGCCAGGGGTGGGGAAGGGTGGTAGGTGGTAGGAGCTTGAAGCAGAGTACCACAGAGAAGCACGATTTAATGCCTCCATGGCACAGCCTAGGAAAAGATGATACCCATGTTCAGGGTGTGTCCCTCTCACCTCCCTTAGCTTAATTAAGAAAATCTCTCACAGGCGTGCCTGCCCGCAGACCAACCTAATCCGGACATAGACACTTCCTCATTGAGTTTCTCCTCAGGTGACAATAGAAACCAAACATCATACTCCCTTTCTATATCCTACTTTGATGCCTGAGTGCATCTCATATCCACAGTCTATCTGGGAAAGGGCTAGTCGTCTGGGCAGCCCCAGCTGACTAACTACAAACAGAATTCACTTTCACCTGTCTTACTCATCACCAGTCTTCATCTAGCAGAGTTTCCAATCTCAAGGAATTGAGAAGATTCCAGAACTTAACTGACTCACCAGCAGCCCCTCTCTCAGTGACACCCATGAGCCTCACACCAGAGGAACCTTCACTAGTGACACAGTTCACTTCCGGCTGCGTTTTGGGGGTCGAGGGAAGTGTCCTCTCTAGGCCAGGCGTAATGCCCTCTCCTGAGTTGGTCAGAGAAGGTCTCACACCATCAGGTGACCCTGGAAGTTCTAGTTGGCCGCTATTTGTAACATCTCTCTAAAGTGAGAAGGTGACGTCCATTCTCTTCTCTCTGCAGATTTTGATTTATGGAAATGAAATTAAAAGAGTCTTGGAGCCTGCTGAAACAATTACGCTTAATTTTATCACCCTCAATGTGTTGGATGATTCTAAAATTTCTCAAAAGGATATGAGCTTCCTGGAAAAAAGCAGTGATGGTTCCAGCTTTAACGACCCTGAGTTCAGTGAGAGCCAGGAGCCCCATCTGGAGGAGATGGAGGGGCAGCATGTAGGATACTCTTCGCATTTGGTGGATGTTGTCTGTAGTGCTGAGCAAAGAGACAAAAATGCTCGCCTAGCCCATCACGAATGGCTCAGCAGCACCATGCCCACAGGGGAGGCAGACGCTGAACCTGAGTATGGTATCCCAACTGATTTCTACAGGCAGGCCGAAGACCACCAGTCCTGTGGGCAGGACGAGGCATCCAGAGCAGGAGAATTATCTGAGCCTCAGGCAGCTTTAGCAAACTTGGGCCCACCTCTTGAAGACCTACATCACCCGGGACAGGAGCATCCTGGCTCAGAAGAGGGGCCAGAGGAAGAGTCATCCACAACACTGGTGGATTGGGACCCTCAAACTGGCAGGCTGTGCATCCCTTCCTTACCTAGCTTTGGCCAGGATCCTGTGGACTACGGACATTGTGAGAGAGACCGGCTTTCAGAGGATGGTCTTTTGTTCAGATTCTATGAGAACCAGGCACCTGACAAGCCAGAGGACGAAGATGAAAACTATCTTGTACAATTTATGGTGGAATGGGGGTTACACGTACACATGGAAAGCTAAACCCGGACTTCCTGTTGACTTGATGTCTCCAGTGACAGGGCATGCGCCTGTCAACAAATGAATGAACCATTCCAGTGAGTGAACCATGGAGACGAGTAGGTCAACCTGTGTCCAGATTCCCAGTGTCAGACATGACTTTCCTGTCTCTGTTCATGCACTTGGTCGGCCCTGCCTCCTCCAGGTGGTTGACTTCTACAGGACCATCGTCCCAATCCATAGCAAATCCTGGAGTACAGGAACTTCTGGAATACAGGGCCCTGAGCTTTGTTGTAGACAGAGTAAGCATCTCCAAGTTGGATGGAGACTTTCTACAGGAGCTTGCACTGTGGACATGGTTTATTATTTTCTAACAAGTATGCCTATAGTACAGTTATTTTCTAGATTTTTTTATCATACATATGTACCACGGTAAAATGTTTCATAAAAGTCATTTATTTTATAAACACCTTTTTTTCTAGAATTTGTTGATTATGAGAATGTTAGGACACTTCAAAACACACCCGTGCCACTAAATGGAGGGAGAGTGGTTTACATATAGAGAGCTCAACTCACTGTTTAGTCATGATAATCCAAGTTCAAAATGAGCCAATCAGGTCAGCCTTTGTGTGTCTGTCTTCTGTAAGGGGCGGTGTTTATCAGTTTTTGAGCAGCAGTTCTGGAGTGTGAGCTTAAGTGACTATCCCTTTGTAGTCAGGAAAATGCCCGCTCAATAATTTAGTAGAGCTATTGTTGCCCGAAAGACCTGCCACATTTTATAATAGAATACCACACTTATTTGGGTACATGTATTGATAAAAAATATACTTACGTAACTGTAAACTAGCAATGTTCCATGGTTGAAATGCTGAATCACTAATTAATTGACGAAGGGGCAGTCAATACTGCAGAGTCTCTTAGGAAAATGTGTGAATGAATACGACCTCACCACATAATAGTAAAATCAGTAGTAAGTAAACACGGGGCATAGAAAAGCAAGTTAAATGAATATGTGAGGAAGGGTTTATTAAAGTTTGACGCCGTTTATTGTGGGAAGTGAAGTACATCATAAAACACCTTCCTGGCAATTCCAGTAACTACCCAGCGTCTTCCCTACTTAATTAAATTCTACATCACACTACATTAAACACGACAGAATCTATAAAGTTGAACCATGGAAGACGGTTGGTGTTTCAATGTTTTAGACCTACAGAAACATCAACGTTTTATGTATTTGTTTAATTATAAACTCAGTCCACAGAGTCTCTTTCAGGAAGACAGATATGATCCTATTTCCTTAGTCATATGCTTGGCAGAAGCAGACAGCCCTGGTAGAAGAGATGGATTCTGGGGTCATGGTCTTTTGCAATTATCCACAAATCCAAACAGTTTCTGATTTAATGGTTTAATTTAGAGCATAATCATATTAATCAGAGTGTTCTGTTCTCCTTGGTCTTTGTAGAAATGATTCTGGTGGAAGAACAGATTTATATTACAAACTGGAAATGAAGTTCAGGATTAGGAGAGCATAGGTTGTTTTTAAGAGCAAAAAGGAAAATAATTGGTGAGAGTTTGGCTTATTAATTTTGCAAAATATTTGTTTGTGAAGTACCTACTACATTCTTCAATGTCCTCATCAGTGAAATACAAATAAAAACTTCCTGATCACTGTTTTGAGGATGAAAAGAGCTAGACTACAGGGGGCACTTAGAGCAGGCCAGTACATGGAATGGTGGCTATGTGAAATTATCCTTATTCCCTACCGATCTGTGTGCTCGGCGTCAGAGCCAGAAGCCATCTTGACAAGAGAGTGACGCAAATGTATGCCTTGCCTCACATTGTTTTTCTCACCTGAAAGTACAATAGTAATTTGCTTCCTACTCGGTGCCTTCGCTGAAATCTTCCCATGTCGAACCACATTTTTTTTTTTTTTTTTTTTTTTTGCCTTTAAACGAGAAATCTAATTCTGGGTTGTCTTTCTGTCTCTTGTCATTTTAAGCATATCAAAAGTATTCAGCATTTCAGCATCTTGCAACATGTGAACATACACACAGGGGGAGACAGAGACAGAGACAGAGACAGAGGAAGAATCCCTGACTTAGGATTCAACTTAGAATTTTCAACTTGCTCATTGGATCAAAGATATATGCATTCTATAGAAACTACATAGCTCCAGTTTTAAGAGTTGATCGCTGTGTATCTAGTGGTACGCCATTGTTTCTGTTAATGGCTTAATGCTGGGGAGTCACAGCTCCCAGTCAGCCCTGTGGTCACAAAGGAGAAATAGCTCTGTGGCGAACTGAGTTACCATGGTAGCTGGGCTAGTGATGCTAATATTGAGTATCTCCTCAGGTCCATATGTTGAAAAGTTGGTTCCCAAGGCTGTACTATTAAAATCAACCGCGGGCCTCAAGCTTAGTAGAAGGGACTTAGGTCATTGGGGAAACCCCCTTGAAGGGAATTGTGAGACTCAGGTCTCCCAGTCTTTGTTTCCTGGTTTGTGCTCTGAACACAGGTTTCTGTGTGCACTCTTGACTATATGCCGCCCTCAAAGAAGCCCAGATCCAGGAGGCTGTCCCCTTTTTAGCTCAGACCTCCAGAACTGTGAGCCAAAGGGCAATATTTCTTTACTTTGTGAGCAGCCTGTGCCGGGTATATTATTATGACTATGTGAAACTAATAGAGCATATTAAATTCATTTTCAAGGTATATTTTCCATCTGTGATGGATAGTCATATCCATACATCCAAGCAAGCCTATGGCATATTTCTTGTAGGAGATGACTATGTCTCAGATGTGGGAAGCAACTGTCCTGGGTCCTTTCTTCTGTGGTCAGGCCCCAACACCTCCTCTACATCTTCATAGGAGTCTATCTCTGAGGAACAAGTGTAGCTGTGAAGTGTCAGGATTCTTGACCAGTGCTACTCAACTTATCACTGGTTTTCACTCAAGATAAAACCAGGGTCTACATACTGCTTCCACATTAGATTTCTTTTACTCATGAAAACATTCATCACTGAATCTATACCCATAGCCCATAACTCCTAAACAACTGATACATGCAAATGCCACCACTGGGGCTGGAGAGATGGCTTAATGGTTAAGAGCACTGTCTAATCTTCCAGAGGACCCAGGTTCAATTCCCAGCACCCACACGGTGGCTCACAACCATCTGTAATTCCAGTTTCAGGTATCAGATGCCCTCTTCTGTCCACAAGCACCAGGCACACATGTGGTACACAGATATACAGGTAGGCAAAGCACCCATACAGATAAAAAATAAAATAAAGTAATATCTTGCCCAAGGGATGAGAGTGGGTAAAGGGAATTTGTCTCCCAGCAACAAGAGAAAGAGCTGATGCTCTGGGTTGTACCCACTCCAAGGAAATCAGTAAAGCAGGGAAAAACTCTTTGTACAGCCCAGAGCACAAGCTGCCCAGTGTGATAAACATAATGAGAGCATTAAACAGAGAGTTGATCATCAAGGCTGGGTCATAAATCATATTCTCTCTGGCCCACACATTACCACCCCCACATCTTCCAGATGAATTCAAGCTAAATTATCTTAGAATTGTTTTTCACTTTTTCCTTCTTTGGTTCCTCACATTACATCAACCACAAATCTTTTAGCTACAGTTGTTTTCCAAAGCCTTTATTTTTTAAAAAGTGCCTAAATTTTTAATAGTTTGGCTTTGGGTATTTTAATAATTTTTATTTTTATTATAGAAAATGCATGAATATATCTGCATATATATGTATATGTATATTGATCATAAACCAACTAGAAATGGAAATAGTTTTATTTGTAATTAAATCCCACACAAATTTAACCACTCTAAGTGTATTAGGGCAGAGAAACTGTTCTCAGTTTGGGACCATTTTGTCCCCCAGGGGACATTAGCAATGTCTGGAGATGTTTTTGTTTTTGTTTTCTGAGTCTCACAATGCAGCCCAAGTTTACCTGGAACTAGGTTTGGAAACCAAGAGGCTATTGGACATCCTGCTCCAGGCTCCCTGAGTGGCTGGCCCTAGAGGCATGCGCCATCACACCTGGCTTGGAGACATGTTTTTTATTGCCACGCCTCTGAGGGAAGCATCTGATGGCTCCTAATGGAGATAGAATCTGAGAATATTCTAAATGTTTTATTTTGAAGCCCCTATAACAAAGAATTACACAGCCCAAATTAGTCCTGCTGTAGAAATTTCTAGACTCTTATACGCATATACTCCTAAATGGAGATCATGTTGAATTAGTCTGTGACTTGGTTCTTTCACACACACACACACACACACACACACACACACACACACACACACACAAACGTCTTATTAACTGTTTTATTTTAATAATGACTACACGTTGGTGTACCAGTCTTATCTGTGGCAGAATTTAACAGCATAGTGGGAATTACTTTCTCTGAGCATAATATTTCTGCTTTGTAATAGTAAAAAACAGTGACCAAAAATTGAAGATATTAAGCATCCTGCATAAGCCACACATGATGGCTATGCCTGTAATTCCAGCACTTGGGAAATGGAAATGGGTGAATCAGGAGTTCAGGGCTAGCCTTAGCTATGTGAGTTTGAAGCCAGCCTTGGCTATATGGGACCTTTTTTCAAAAACATGGGCGGGGGGTGGGAGGCTTTATAGATTCCATAAGGATTCAATTTGACATGACTGTAGCAATTCTGAGCTATAACTGACATTACTGCCCAGAGTATCCCTGGTTGGTTTTACCACAAAGCTTGCCAATACACTATAAAGAAGTAAACCGATAATGTATTTGATACTTTCCTTTTCACTGGGACAAAAAAAAAAAAAAAAAAAACCACCCAACAGGAAGCAACTTAGCCAAAGGAGAATTTATCTTAGCTTACAGGTTCTTGACAGGGGCATGGTACTGGGACTCTAACCGGGGTAATGAGAGCTTGTGATGTGGCCTGATACAGTTCCATCGATCGAGAAGCCCAGAGGTTATAATCCTTTAGCCCACACCCCGCTTAGCCTACAACCCCATATCTGCCTCCCAGGGCTCATGTTCAAAAGTTCACAACTTCCCAAAACAGCACCACATCCAGGAAGTAACTGTTCACGTGCAGGAGACTTCTGGGGACAATTCACATTCAAATCATAGCAAGTACATGTGGAACTTAATGACTAGAGCCTGGTGCGGCCTACACCTCGTGTAGCTCATGTCCTTGATACTAGCTTAAGCTAAACTAGGTACGTTTCAGCTTGGATGAAGTCACCTTCGTCTCAACCACTTTATAAGCCCCTTACCTTGCATCTAAACACCAGGATCCACTGTTCTTGCTGCTACGCAGGACCAAGCCTCTGTCCATAAGTCCCTAGTCAGCTACAGCATCTACCCTGAATCTGCTTGCCTCATTCTCCATGCTTTCAGAACCTTGGATCCATTCTCATACACTAGGACCTGGTTGTTCTAGAACATACATAGTGTGTGCTTTCGATATGACTGAGTCTCTAAAAACATTGTTTCTTGATGATCGCTACCTCTCCCAAGTTCCCTGATGACTGTCAGATGCATCTTCCCCTATGGGTACTGCCTTTGGTCCTCTGTCACTCTGATGAGAGACTGCTGACCCTCATCGCAGACAGGTGATCGAAGGCCGCCATGTCTGTGCAGCCATACCATCGCCTCCCCGCCTGGGCAGCCACAGCCTTCTGATACTACTTTTCTCATCTTCATATTTAGCAACGTTTCCCATTGTTTTTCATTCTGATTTTAATTCCAGGAAAATCGAGATTAAGGTTCTTCCTGAGTGGTTACCCACCTAATGTCAGCTGCAGTTTTGCATCATATGACAGCCTCCTGTTAATATTTGTGTTGGTGGGGTGAAGCTCCTTCCAGCAGAAGGAGATACATCTGCCTTCTGCTGCCTAAGGAAGCATAGGCGTTCAGGTTCTGCCTTATGCTGCTCAATAGATGTCTTTTTTTGTTTCTGGATCTGTCATCTCTGGGTAAGGCAGTACTCACAGGCTTCCCCTCACACACAGAGCACTGAAACAGATGAACGCTGATAGGGAGATGCATGACCAGCCACTTGCACTTCTGCAACTGGTTTCCATGGGGAACAAAAAGCTAGACACTACTCCAAAGGGCTTTATGTAATTGTGATATGTTACATAGTATGCCTTCTCTTCGTATATCCCCCAGTCTTTGGATGGAGATTGATGGATATATTTAAATCTACTCATGCTGCTTTAATATGTAGACATTTCAAGATATTTGATGTGAGAGGGGAAACATGAAGATTTCCATCCCGACCCCACCAAAAGGAGATGTGAGGTTGGTGGTCTAATTCACTGTTTTGCTTTTAAAAGAACAAAGTGCCAAAACTATAAAGGAACGTGGACAAATGACCAATGCAATATGCAAAATCACAGTTTCCCTTTGGAATCAGAGGACAGAGTGGGGAAGGAGTGATCATTCGAATTGTAATATTCTCCTTATGAAAGTATAGACAGAGTGCTCCTTTTATTATGTTTCCTCAAATTTAGCATGCTATATGTGCCCTTACATGTATATTTACTTTAGCAAGAATGGAACTCCAAAGTCCCTGGTATACGTTAATGGCATTCTCAGAGGTTCCATTACTGATTCCTGACTTCATGATGTTGGTCAAAGCCTTTGGAATGGCAAGGCTATTATTTTCACTTGTAAACCTTCTGTTCTGAAGAACTTAAGCTGAGCATCTAGACTCTCCTAAAAACTATAATTATTCAAGAAAGGAACACCTGAACCCTGCAGGAGATGAAGAGGGCTGTGATTCACACAAACTTGAAATGCAGGCACCTTTTCACCACTCACAGGTATTGATACTAAGTCAAAAAGGCACAGAAGCAGGAAGTCCCTCTGACCAATGCAACCATCTTTCCTTTCTGAACGATTGGTCTCTGTCAACAGACTTTAGTGTGCAGAAAAGAAAGATGTCAAAATGTTTGATCTTTTCACTTCAGGGAACTGTCTTTTCCCCTGCTACGTTGGCCTTGGTTACAAATGCAGAGTGATCATTATTAAATAGAATGACTTTGCTTTTTCTGGGTTTCACATTTCCTGGTAGCTTATTGTCACTGACTTCCAAAATGAAAGACTGCATAATTACAAATTTGAAGAACACTTTCAAGTAGGCACATCTTTAATCCACATATAACAAAGAAATTTAGAAAAACAAAAGGAAAGAATAAAAATAAAAATAGAAGTATAATTAAGATATTTGTATAATCAGAAGTACAAGTAAGTGTAAGTGAGACATTTATCGGCATTCAACTACATCCTAGCTTTAAAAAAAACTAGTTGTACTGTTCCTTCTGAGCATTACACCTTGGAAAGATTGTTAATCAACCAGAAAGCTATTTAAAGGGATCTGGAGTCTAAGATGTACAGAGAAGCAAGAATGGAATCCAGGATTTAGTGATGCTCTGAAGGAGCCACAGGCAAAGATTCTCCAGTGAAGGGGAAACTAGACAGTCTGGTGTGTCATAGACTGGAATTAGGACACAGTTATTTGCTAAAAGATAGGGTTCAGTTCCAAGTCAGGGGGAACTTTCAATAATTAAGTGGCAATCTTGATTCTTGATCACATGAGGCTGAGTTCCATCACTGGATGGATGAAGCATAGACTGGTTTATCCTAAAGCTTTTTAAGAGAGAAACCCCACCTCCCCCCTAGCCCCTGCCATGGAGTAAAGGCTTAAAATAGATGGTCTCCAAAATGTCTCCGATGTCTAAATATCTAATATAAAATGTAAAAATAAAATTACCTGGGATGATTGGAATGATCTTTATTTCTTCTTTTCCTTCTTTTTTCTTCCAAGCAATTCAGTAGCTTGAAAGTGTGTTTCCCACAGACCACCATGATCTTGTCCTTGGCCACATGCCTACAAGGAGCCATGTAGTTTCTCTCCTGGAAGGTGACTCATGACAATTCAGAAGTTTCCACTCAGGAGTCGGCACTGGTCAGGCAGCCCTGAGCTCAGCCTTCCCAGAACTTAGTGTGACTCTTCAACCTCATCCTTTCCTCCCTGTCCAGTCTCTTCCCATGATTAAGCATATTCCTTCTTACTTCTCTTGAAGAAAATTTGGAGTTATTGAAAAAGGAAAAACTATGCAAACAGGCAAAGAAGTCATCATGGGCCCATCTCCAAACTCTGTACCAAGTCTAGACATTATACAGTCAATGCCACAGTCCAAGGGTCTGAATAAGTCATAGACTTAGAGCTGGCAGAAACTGCCTGTGTTCCCCCTCAGTCTGAATAACATTTTCTGGTCTTGACTCGGTTGTCCAGAATACCCCAAAGCCAGTTATTGTGGTTTGGATATGAAATGTTTCCCCAAAATGCTCACGTGTTGAAGGCGTGGTTCCCAGGTCATGGCAGTATTGAGAGGCAATTGGATCACAGGGGCTCACTAGCTTCATCAGTGGGTCAATGTACTGAGTTTGTACCCAATGGACTATTAAAGAGGAGGAGCCTGGCTGGAAGAAGTAGGTCATTGGGAGCATGCCTTTCAAGAGCACGTCTAGTCCTGACCTCTTGTCTCTCTGTCCCTGCTTCCCACCTGGCATGAGGTGAGCAAATTT
This sequence comes from Peromyscus leucopus, assembly GCF_004664715.2. Classification (NCBI taxonomy): domain Eukaryota; kingdom Metazoa; phylum Chordata; class Mammalia; order Rodentia; family Cricetidae; genus Peromyscus; species Peromyscus leucopus. The sequence continues at coordinate 40,873,977 of NC_051085.1, read as the reverse complement.
TTTTCCTCACGATGTTTCTGCCTCTTGTCAGACCCCTAGCAATGCAGCCAGCCAATCACGAACTAACACCTCTGAGAACACGAACCAGAAGAAACCATCCTTTCCTTAGATTCTTTCTCCTGGATGTTTGTCACGGGGACATTGTAGGTGACACTAGAACGAAGGTCGCTTTGCTGGAGTATGACTACATGGCTAACTATAGCTTGACTCATCTCCCCATTTCCTACTGTGCTCAGTGTCTCAGGTCTGCATAATCACACTACTGGACTTTCTCAACAGGTTAAAAATCATGGAAAGAGAGTGAGAGGCAATGGGAGGGGAAGGGCGTATGTTCATATCACCTGTACCTTACGTGGTGTACGACAGTCAGCCCGAGTCTGTGGTGAACAAGCAGGTGCACCGGAAGCCCACGAAGTGCCTGGCTGTGCAACAGTTTATAATTACCTCTGAAATCAGCCTTCTATCAGATGTGGAGTTGATGAAGATCTTTTCCCATTCTGTAGGCTGCCTTTTTGTCTTATTGACAGGGTCCTTTGCCTTATAGAAGCTTCTCAGTTTCAGGAAGTCCCATTTATTAGTTGTTGCTCTCAGTGTCTGTGCTACTGGTGTTGTATTTAGGAAGTGGTCTCCTGTGCCAGTGGGTTCAGGATGACTTCCCACTTTCTCTTCTATGGAGTTCAGTGTAGCTAGATTTATATTGAGGTCTTTGATCCATTTGGATTTGTGTTTTGTGCATGGTGATAGATATGGATCTATTTGCATTCCTCTACATGTAGATATCCAGTTATACCAGCACCATTTATGGAAGATGCTTTCTTTTTTTCATTGTATAATTTTAGCTTCTTTGTCCAAAATCAGGTGTTCATAGGTATGTGGATTAACGTCAGGGTCTTCAATTTGATTCCATTGATCAATGTGTCTGTTTCTATGCCAATACCAAGCTGTTTTTATTATTATAGCTCTATAGCAGAGCTTAAAGTCAGGGATGGTGATGCCTCTGGAAGTTTCTTTATTGTATAGGATTGTCTCCAATATGTAATATGCCACATGACTTCTGCAATGTCAACTTTATCAAGACAAGGATGTTTTTCATTTATTTGTGGCTTTGGGACAAGGTTGTTTTTTCAATATGAAAATGACAAGGATTTTAATCTTTTTTCCACTACTATGATTCCAGTAACTAAAATAGTACCTATCGCATTGTAGTTTCTCGGTTAAATATCTGCAGATGGAAAGTATGAATGAATACATCTTGAAATTATTTGAACTGGTGTCAGTAAATAAAGCCATGCAAATGTATTCAATTGAGCTTTGATAAGGACACCAGTCGTTCAATAGAAAAGGACAGTGTAGATTCATTAGGTAGTGATAAACTAACTGGACATCTATTGCTAAGAATGTTAAGAAGAATTTAAACAAAAGCCTCTCCTTTTTTCATAAGATTTAGTTTAATGTGGGAGGGCTTCTCAAAAGAAAACCACAGAAGAAAAGTCTAACTGACCTCGGGTTTCAAGATGGTTTTGAGTTACAATACACAAAGGCCAATCCAGACAGGGGTCCGTGGACCAGGAAAGGGTCAGGGGAGATGCACAGTTCCTGGCTTGTGTGTGTGTCCTTGAGAGGAGGGAGAGAGATGCCGCTGGTCATAGTGAAGCAGGAGCAGCCGGCTGAGAGGGGACAAGGGACAGAGGCAAGGGACAGAGACAAGGGACAGAGAGAGGGACTGTAGAAGTACCTAGGACTATACTCTTCTATCTGTGGGAAGCCCTTGGAGAGCTTTGCACATGAGACTGATACAATGTGATAAAGTCAATAAGATCTATTCAATTTGATCTATCCAACTTGACTGTGGAAGTGGCTCAGTAAGCACCATCAACTTTAAAAAGATAACATGGGCCAGCCAGATGGTCAGAGAGGCTGCCTGAGTACTTGATTATCAAGGTAAGCCTGGCCCACTCCAGACAGCCTCTAACCCAGAAAACCCAAAGTGAGAAACAGCACGAAAAACAGCAGCTAAAATCAAGAGTCCACACCAGAGGAATGAATATGAAGAGTCCCATAAAGGCAACACCATCGTCTGCATCACCAAAGTCAATTCACATCAAAGCAGACAGGTTGAGGCTACAAGCAGAGCTGTGGTCAAAAAGAAACTGAGTCTAGTGAATTTATGTCAAAAAAAAAAAAAAAAAAGATTGGGCAAATGCACAGGGACAAAACTCTAAGATACTATCCTGCCATCTCCAGTAGCAAAGACCTAAAAGGAATTTGCATCTCCAATAAAAAGATCAATTAAGTGAATTCCACTGCATCTCTACAGAGCAAAATTAGACCACCATTTGAGTTAAGGAAAATAATCACAATATGTTAAACAGGAAAAGATTTCAAAGCAATGAAATTTTTATAATATGTATTTTATACATATTTTATAAGTATACATGCATATTTTTAAAATACTTATTTCTAAACATATACATGTAAGTACATGGTTTTTCTTCCTTCCTTCCTGTTTTCATTTTTAACCATGGGTATGCATCACTTGTGACATTTGAAAATTTTCATTTGTGTGTGTGTGTGTGTGTGTGTGTGTGTGTGTGTGTGTGTGTGCCCCTGCAGGCGTATTTATGGAGGTTACTTTCCACTTTATTCACCTGAGACAGAGTGTCTCACTGAGACTCAGAGCTGGCAGCCCAACAAGCCCAATGGTCCCCTTGTCTCTGCCCTTCTCCCCATGGCAGCAATGTTACAGGCATGCAAGATCACACCTAAATTTTCACATAGGTACTGGAGATTTTGAACTCAAATCTTCATGTCTGTGTATCAAGCATTCTTACCCACTGTGGTGGTTCGAAAGAAAATGGCCCCCAAAGGGAGTGGCACTATTAGGAGGTGTGGCCTTGTTGGAGGTAACATGTCACTGTGGGGACGGCTTTGAGGTCTTTTTCTCCAGCTTCACTCGGTGTGACAATGAGTGGACTTCCTGTTGCCTCTGAATCAAGATGTAGGACTCTCAGCTCCAGCACCACATCTGCCTGCACACTGCCATGCTCCCCATCCTGATGATAATGGACAGAACCTCTGAAACCATAAGCAAGCCACCCCAGTTAAATGTTTTTACTTATAAGAGTTGCCTTGGTCATGGTGTCTCTTCACAGCCACAAACTAAAAACACCCACTAAGCTACTTCCTCACCCCTAAAATTTATGTGAAAGAGGAACAGAGGAAATTAAATATATTTAATCTGTGATTGGTACCACCCTCAGGAACAGAGAAGCCTTGGGGCTAGTGCATTTTTAAGGACTAAAGCCTCTAGCAAAAGTTTTGAAAATGGAATAGTGAGAATTCAATAAGTAGTATCCTTCTAGCCATGTTAAAAAGGCAGACACGTCATAAAAGCTCAGATAGGAACATTCAAAATGCATCAGAAATAAGGAAACGACACCTGACATGAGCCATCCTGAAATAAACAACAGCCTACTGCTGTCGGTAAGAACAATAGTGGTTCTTCAGGTCAACCCCAGAAAAAGTGCTGTCAGCCCAGGGATGCTTCAACTGTAATGGTCTAAAATAGCAGTTCTCCACCTGTGGTCCAGACCCCAACAGGAGTCACACATCAGATACCCTGCATATCAGAAATGTATATTACAATTCGTAACAGTAGCAAGATTACATTTATAAAGTAGCAATGAAATAATTCTGTAGTTGGGAGGGTCACCATGCCACAAGAAACTGTATCAAAGGGACACAGCATTAGGAAGGGTGAGAACCACTGGAAGAACCTGAAGGTCACGTTCAGTGACAGGGAGCTTGCCTAGAGTGCTTGCACCGTGGACTGGGTGTCCATCATTGTAAATAAAAAAGTCAGTGGACCCAATTGAGCTGTGCAGTGGGGTGAACTTCCTTCTGGTTTAGTGTTAGGTACCAGACAGAAGTTCACTTAGGAGAGCTGGGCTGGGCTTGGTTAGAGCCTGATACACAAATGTGTTAATTGTATAAGCAACTGTCTTAATCCATTCAGTATCCTCTGAGGCCACACGTTATACATGATGGAAAGCAAAATTACTAAGGATTCAAAGTTATCAAGGATTTTACAAAGCCCTTACATGTCCAGTGGGGGAGTGAGTAAATATGACCATTTCCGGTTTGAATTTACATTTCCAGCTTGAGTCCAAAAGACTGAGTTTGGAATTATACTTTGGAAACAGGGATGGGAGAGTTCTTTGCAGCCCCATGGAGAGGCAAGTGCAATATCCTGCCTCCAGTCTCCAGCACCAAAAATAACAACGCACACAACCAATTCTTCGTTTATTAAAGCATGCACAAACTCCAGCCTCTGTCTCTTCAGCCCAGGAGGTTCCGGGTTTTACTTTGTTCCTAGGAAGTTGTTTTGCACCAAGGCAAAGGAACTTTCTTCAGACTGCTCGGGTACCCTGTGCTCTCCTGTCCTCACGTGCCGAATCCCAGCAAGTCTGGCAGTTGAGATGGTGCCGAGTGTGGGACAGACTCATGGCTGCCTGCCACGTCTCTGTGGAGCCTGCAGATGTGCTTCGGGAAGGTGGGTGGGTGGTGAAGTGCGGGAAGAGGAGGGCAGGGAGGCAGCGCACAGCAATTAAGTCTTCCTTGAACTGCGCAGGAGAAGCCACAGGCGTTTGTATCCAAAAATGACTCCATCTGATCTCACAGTCTTCTCAGAAAACTCTGCCGTGTCCTGGAACCTTTCCTAATAGGGAGATGACAATGTCTGTGACCCCCTCCCCGGTTCGGGAATGGAATAGAGTCTCTACCCTGCCCCACCCACCCGCTGCCCACCCTCAGGCTTTGCTTTCTTCCTATCTTCTTCCCACACTGGGTCAGTTTTGATCTTGACCAAATCCTTATCTCGTCACCATGGCCCCTCACTGGGGGCGGTAAGTAAGATGGTAAGAGCCAGAGCTGCCCGCGTGTCCTGGCTCCTGCATCTGCTCCAGGCAACCTTAGAGGCCTCCCTCTCTCCTGCTAATTATTTTCCTGAATGAACTCCGTACAAGAGTTTCTCTAAGGAGAAAACAGCTTACCTCGGGTTTGTAGGAAGTCGCTACAGTTTCCGAAAGACTCAAAAGAAAGCAGATAAAGCAAAAACGGTTCCTCTGGCCAAGAGACTAATAAGCCCGCAGCTGTATTGCCATTGTAGTTTAAATGTTTACACACGATGATGCTGCCAACCAGAGATCTAGGAGTGCAAAGTGCTATTCATCCTCACAGATTGGGTGATCGGACTCTGAGATAATAGAGTATAGTTTTCATGCAAGAATGGACATGATTGGGAGGGGTTTGGGATCTTGTTTCCTTGTGAGATTTTTGTTTTGTTTGTGTTCCTGCTTCCCAGCCAACTGAGATTTTAAACTGCTTTTTTTTTCTTTCCCAGAGAGATCAACCATGACTCAGAACTATTTGATAAAGGATAAAATGCTTCCATTTCTCAGACTTGAAAATTAAACATCCAAATGGGGAAAAAAAATTAAAGTAATTGCCACAGTAGCCGCCAGTAACTAAAATCATGAAAGCATTCTTTTCCGAGAAGCTCCATAATGCATCTAGACTGTTCTTTCTCTGTGTCCAAACCTGACCTAATTCAGATCTTTTCCTTTGAGTATGTCTTGATTTGTTTGCAGGTAAAGATGAGCTCCCATCCCATTCCCACCCCTAGGTATGTACTGGGGAGAGGGAAAGCTTCAGGGCACAATTTGCTCCACAATTTGGAAAAGGGAAGCTTCCTCTGTTGAGGGAGTGGCAGTCCTGGCCTGGATATGTAAGCATACAGGATGCCAATGGCTTGTAGACTCACAGATTGGGAGATCTCTCTTGGTGCTCCTTGCTCCTGATGAGCCAGGCAGATGATTAGCATCAGCAGCTTTAAAAAAAAAAAAAAAAAAAAAAAAAAAAAAAAAAAAAAAAAAGCCAACAACAACACAAACAAACCAGCTGGAGCCTGAAGAGATGGAAAGGGTGATATCGCAAGCTCTTGTCCCATTGGACAAGAAACAAGTTGAAAGATAAATCTGGTCAGGTGTGTTGGTATAGGAGTCAGGACGTGGAGAAAAGATGAGGCGTTCAAGACCAGCTACATAGCAAGTTAGAAGCCAATCTGAGGACGCGGCTATGAGTTAAGGGACAAAAGACATCTATGCACTTGTCTTATTTTATGTGTTACTGGGAGATGTTGAGAAAAGGGCAAGGTGACTTTGATTGGTTTCTAGGAATCAAATGAATGCATTATTATTACTAATTATCTGCCATATTTGGGCACTGGGGATGTAGGATAAACAATGCGTGCTCTGCCCTCAAGGAACTTACCACGCTCTCTGCGCACCAGCGGTTTAAAATGAGACATTTCTTTCCCTGGCAGGGAAAGTCACTACTAAGTGGATTTTGTGCTCCCTTGACCTTTTTTTTGATGATTTCCAAGCCTTCCTTTCAAATGTCAGCCGGATGAAAATGATGCTCTCCAGAGAGTTAGGAGCCCCAAACACTTTCACGCCAGCCCAACTCTCGCGCTCTGCCCGCTCTCCTCCCTTGCACCTCGTCTCACAACCTCAGCAGTAACTCTGTTCACTGCTTTGATCTTTCAAGTCTCAGCAGGGCCTTCGCTTGAGGGACAGTGTCCCCCATAGGGCTGTGCATTTGAACACTGGGTCCTCACTTCGTGTGGTACTGTGAGAGCAAGTTCAGAAGAAGTGGCTTTGCTGGAGGAAGTACGTCACTGGAGGCGGGCTTTGAGAGTTTAAGGACTCCCGCCATTGCTTTGTGTTTGGGTTCAAGATGTGAGCGCCTGGCTGTTCCAGCTGCCTTACCTACTGCCATGCTGTCTCCACCAAGTACTCTGACCCTCGGCAACTGTAAGCTCAAATAAGCTGCCTAGTCCCAGTGTTTAATCACGAAAGCAGAAAACCAAACTTACAGATCCACTCTCCAATTTTATAGCCACTGTCTTAATTCAGGCTTTTAATCTTCTCGTCGGGAGCACTTAAAGGCATTTAGCTTATTGCTCGTGCATAAGCCCAGTCAGTCTCCGTTCACATTATTATACTGTTGTTTTATGCTTATGTTATAACTCTCTGAAGTAGCCACCAAGTTTCTGACTGTTCTACCCTGGGAATGCGTATTGTGATTGGCTAGGGGCAGGCCCTTCACTCGGGCTATCACAAGTATTCAAGAGTGGTGAACGACACACGTGTCATTGGCTTTTTTCAAACAATTGTGGGTCCCCCCCCCCCGAAAACAATCAGTAATCACTCTCCATATTTTAGAAGCACTCTCAACATTTTACTTAAGAAACTGTTGTTTTCATCTGCTGGGGACCAGCAAACCCAATCAGCACACTTATTTGGACACCATTTAAACCAAGAGTGTGAACTCCGTGAGTCCCTCTCCTGCAATAAAGCGGAGGAGTTTCACGGCATTGATTTTTGTGGAAGCTGTCTCGGTGGCCTGGGGAGCTTTGTTCTATGGCTTCAGTCCAGGCTGCAGCTGTCACTTACATCTAGCTCATTAAAGTGCTGCGGTGTTCGATTTTTAGTGATCAATGATTCTAAGTTTTGTTTTCATCTTGACGGAAAACTTCCAAATTCACCTGTGAAAACATATCACAAGAGTCTCGAGTTACCATGCTTTTATGATTTGTTATTATTGTTGTGTGCACACCATGGTGTGCGTACGGAGGTCACAGAACAACTTTGTGGAGCTGATTTTCACCTTCCACCTCTGTATGTGATGCAGGGCTCAAACTTAGGTTGTCAGGCATGTGTCACACACACACACACACACACACACACACACACACACACACAGAAGGACCTGTGACATTGTATACATAGACCTGTAGGCTAGGATAAGCCAGGGAGCTTTTTGCCCCCATGCATTTAGAATTTGGGCTCTAATGAGCTGGTTACTGTGGAGCATTTGGCCTGAAAGGTCACGTTGAGTCGGGATGGAAGCAGCTGATCTCGGGAGCGGAAGCTGAGAGAAATGCCATTGTGAATATGGAGCGAAGGCACAGAAAGACCTCAGTTCAGGAAGTGACTGAGTACTTTTCAGCACCTACCTGGTAAAAAGCAGAGGGGTGGGGGGGATTTTTTTCCAAAAGCAAGGAAGAAATGGTTTTTTAATATAATTTTTTATTAAAAAATATTTTTTTGGGTTGGGGATTTAGCTGAGTGGTAGAGTGCTTGCCTAGCAAGCACAAGGCCCTGGGTTCGGTCCTCAGCTCTGGAAAAAAAAAATATTTTCTTTCCTTTTACATATCAACTCATTCCCCCTCCTTCTTCTTCTCCTGCTCCTGCCCCCTATCCCATCCCACCCACAACCCCTCCTCATAGAGAGAAAGGCCTCCTGTGGGTAGTCAACACAGGCTGTTATATCAAGTTGGGGCTAGACCTAGCCCCTCCCTCCTTCATCAAGGCTGAGTAAGGAATTGCACCATAGGTAATGGGCTCTAAAAAGCCAGTTTGTGTACTCAGGGTAAGTCCTGGTCCCATTGCCAGGGGACCCACAAACACATCAAGCCACGCCAACTTTCACCCACATTCAGAGGGCCTAGTTCAGTCCCATGCAGGCTCCCCAGGTGTCAGTCCATAATCCATGAGCTCCCATTAGCTTGGGTCAGCTATCTCTGTGATTTTTCCCATCATGGTCCTGACCCCTACTCTACCCCCTGCCCTTTACAATCCTTCCTCCCTCTCTTCAACTGAACTTCAGGATCTTGACCAAGTGCTTGGCTGTGGGTCTCCACATCTGCTTCCATCAGTCACTGGATGTAGGTTCTATGATGACAATTAGGGTAGTCAACAATCTGAGTGCAGGGGAAGGCTAGTTCAAGCACCCTCTCCACCATTGCTATGAGTCTTAGATGGGGCAATTTTGTGAGTTTCTGGGGTTTTCCCTAGCTGCAGATTTCTCCCCATCCCCTTAATGGTATACTCTGTCAAGATATCTCTTTCATTGCTCTCCCTCCCTGTCTCTGCCCCATGTTCCCACCTCCCATCCCCTCCCCTCTACTCCCCACTCTCAGTTTGCCTGGAGACCTTAACCCTTTCCCCTTCCTGGAGTTATCCATGTGTGTCCTTCTTAGTGTCCTCCTCTTTACCTAGCTTCTCTGGGGTGGTGGATTGTAGCCTGGTTATCCTTTGCTTTGCTTCTAACATTCACTTACTTATGAGTGAGTACATACCATGTTTGTCTTTCTGCATCTGGATTATCTCACTCAGGATAATTTTTTTCTAGTTCCATCCATTTGCCAAATTTCATTATGACATTTTTTTTTACTGCTGCATAATACTCCATTGTGTAAATGTACCACATTTTCTTTATCCATTCTTCTGTTGAAGGACATCTAGGTTGTTTCCAGGTTCTAGCTATTACAAATAATGCTGCTATGAACATGGTTGAGCAAATGTCCTTGTGGTGTGGTTGAGCAACTTTTGGGTATATGCCCAGGAGTGGTATTGCTGGATCTTGAGGTAAGTGGATTCCCCATTTTCTGAGATACCACCATACTGATTTCCAGGGTGGCTGTACAAGATTGCATTCTCACCAGCAGTGGAGGAGTGTTCCCCTTTCTCCACATTCTCTCCAACATAAGCTGTCATCTGTATTTCTTATCTTAGCCATTCTGACAGGCATAAGATGGTATCTCAGAGTAATTTTGATTTTCATTTCCCTGATGGCTAAAGATGTTGAACATTTCCTTAAATGTCTTTTGTCCATTTGAGATTCTTTTGTTGAGAATTCTTTGTTTAGCTCTGTAGCCCATTTTTTAATTGGATTATTTGATATATTGCTGTCTAGTTTCTTGAGTTCTTTATATATTTTAAAGATCAGTCCTCTATCTGATGTGGGGTTGGTAAAGATATTTTGCAAGGAAGAAATGTCGTTAAAGGTACGAAAGTATGCTGGGCAGTGGTGGCGCATGCTTTTAATCCCAGCACTTGGGAGGCAGAGCCAGGAGGATCTCTGAGTTTGCAAGGCCAGCCTGGTCTACAGAGCGAGATCCAGGACAGGAACCAAAACTACAAAGTGAAACCCTGTCTCAAAACAACAACAACAAAAAAGGTACTAAAGTATAAAGATTTTTTTCCTTAAAATATCTGACAAGGGCCAGAGGTGTAGCATAGTCTGGTAGTAGAGCAGTGGCCCAGCATGGCAGAAGAACGAAAAGGAAACTTTCTAAGACATAGTAAAAAATAACCTATGTGCTGATTAGGTCCGGCTGCCATAAGAAATACAACCAGCTGAAAGGCTTAAACAAGAGACTCGTGTTTCCTCACCATTCTGGAGAACAGACATTCGCAACAAAGATGGCTCCAGGTTGGTCATGCTGCGGTCCTCCTGCCCAGTTATGGATGCCATGCCTCATCGCACCGCATCCCTAGACAGCTGTCCTCGGTACTTGTGGGGAGAAAACTATCTAGTCTTCCTCTGCCCCGCAGAAGGACAGTGGTCCTGCCAGACTAGAACCTCACACTCACAGTTTCATTTGAACCTGGCTACCTCATTAAAGACCCTTTCTCCAGATCATTCCCACTGGGACTCAAAGTGATTGTGTTAACACGCAACAAGAGAGACTGCTAACCTATAGCTCATTGTCTTAGTGTTCTGTTGCTGTGAAGAGACACCATGACCATGGTAACAATTATAAAAGGAAACATTTAATTGGGGTGGTGGCTTATAGTTTCAGAAATTTAGTTCATTATCATCATAACAGGACACAGCAGCATGCAGGCAGAGATGGTTCTGGAAAAGGAGTTGAGAGTTCTACATCTTGATCCACAGGCAGCAGGAGGAGATTGTGTGCCACACTGGGCATTGTTTGAATACACGAGACCTCAAAGCCCGCCCCCATAGTGACACACTTCCTCCAACATGGCCACACCTACTTCAACAAGGCCACACCTCCTAACAGTGCTACTCCCCATGGGCCAAGCATTCAAACACATGAGTCTATGGGGCCATTCCTAATCAAACCACCATACTTATAAATTAAAGAAAACATTTAGTGTCATAATCTTGGATACAAAATAATACTTTGTGTGATATCTTGGCTGATCATCACATTTTTCTGTCATTTCTACATAGCTATATACTAGGTCATCAAAATGTATTCTTTTGGCATTTCATTTTCAATCAATATAATTAAAAGTAATACAAGTTCCTCCTAGAAAATATAAATTGCAAGCATTTTTGATAATTTTAACTTTGAGGAAGGTATTTCTGCTGATGCAACCATTAAGTGTATTTTATGAGTTGTGGCAATATTGAGTAAATTTCTGATAAATTATTTTGAAATATGAATATCAGTAAACCAGGGCTGATAATTATTACAGAAGAATATTCTACAAAGATTTGATTTTTCATACAAACCAGTTTCATGTCAGCCTAAATTTGATTTTAAATGCAAATTTGTACAATGGTATTTTAATGTTTCCTTTTACATTTTCTCTGCTTTGTGGAGACTGTGAAAAAAAAAAAACTGACCCCACAGGTTGTGTATAACTCAAACTCCTGTTTATTGGCTATCACTGAGTCATTAACTGCAAAAGAAAATTAAATTTAAAATGGCCTGCTTTTTTAATGACTGAGTCATCTGAGTCTTCACATGTAAATAGCATTCTGTACCATCTGGCAAACCCATCTTTAAAACTGATTTCTATTTCCAAGTTTGTGAATATTTGTCTTTCAAAATGTGATAATTTTCAAAAAAAAATACCCATAACTCCCCAAAAGACTTTATCACAACATCAATGTGTACATTTTTATTTTGTAATAATTTACTAGCAAACTTTTACTTGCAAAGAAGGACCAATTATTGGCTAAAGATGTATGTACTTCATGGACAGACTGGTAAACTGGTCCCTGGGCAGAGTCTTGGTGAGGCTGGCATAGAAAACTTCCTGCTGCTCCTGCCATCACTCACTGGATGAAGGAGGAGGAGGAGGAGGAGGAGGAGGAGGAGGAGGAGGAGGAGAAGAAGAAGAAGAAGAAGAAGAAGAAGAAGAAGAAGAAGAAGAAGAAGAAGACACTGCCATCACTACCAACTTGGGCCAGGGCAAAAGTCCTGGTTGAGTGACCAGATGCATTGCATTGAAAAATAAAGACATACAATGGGTGGTGGTGGCTCACACATTTAATGCTAGCACTTGGAAGGCAAAGGCAGGTGGATCTCTGTGAATTCAAGGTCAGCCTGGTCTACAGAGTGAGATCCAGAACAGGTTCCAAAGTTACACAGAGAAATCCTGTATTGGGAAAGAAAGAAAGAAAGAAAGAAAGAAAGAAAGAAAGAAAGAAAGAAAGAAAGAAAGAAAGAAAGAAAAAAAAAAAAAAGAAAGAGAGAGAGAGAGAGAAGGAAGAGGAGGAAGGAAGGAAGGAAGGAAGAAAGGAAGGAAGGAAGGAAGAAAAGTAAAGTGAGGTCATATTAAGCTTAACAGAGTTGATAGCAAAATACAAAAAAAACAAAAACAAAAAAACCCAAAGATTTGAAAAGATGATGTTTTAGTTTCATTTCTGTTGCTATCTGAAATACACCCACAGAATCAACTCTAAGGGAGAAACTCTATTTTGCTTTCCATCCAGGTTAAGCCCTTCACTGTGGGGAAGTCAAGCCAAGAACTTAGAGCAGCTAGTCACAGCTACAGTCAAGAGCTCAGAGAGAATGAACGCGTTCATGCTGTTTGCTCTCTACACTTAAATGGCCATCATCTCTTGCCTAGGGAATGGAGTCACCCAAAGATGGCTGAGTCTTCCCACATCAATTAACGTAACAGAGACAATCCTTCACCCACACTGTCTTCCCAGATGATTCTAGATTTTCTCACACTGACAATTAAAATTAACCATCACAATAATTGCTTACTGCTTGATTCACATGCACCTTGATTATATTAGAGAGTATTTCTGTTACATTCCAAACTAAATCTTAAGCATGATGTAATTCAGTCTCCACAGATGAATTACTCATCTTTCCATTAGCTCTTATTTTCTCTTCTCCCCCCGCCACTTTTGTTCTTTTTCTCTAAACTCTGAAAATGATCAACAAGACACTTTGAAAGATATGCAATTGTATGGGCAACTTCCTTATAAAATGCAAAATGAATCTATTTCTTTTGAAAATAAATGCTGGAGCTCAATCTGATTGTACAAGCCTATAATCTCAGCAACTTGGGAGGGTGAGGCAGGAGATCAAAGGTTCAAGACTGACCTGAGACACAGAGTAAATTCAAGGTCAAGCCCAAGTAACTTAGTGAGACCCTGTCTCCAAACATAAGGAGAGAGTGTTCTGGAGCTAACAGTTCAAAGCTAGAGCCCTTGCCTCCTTCCTGAAGCCCTGGATTCCACTACGGGGAGAGGCAGTTCTAGAAAGAGGGAGATTAATTAAATCTAAAAGTGTATAAATCAATACACTGAGCATTGGTGCTGCACTCTTGTAGTCCCAGCATTTGGGAGATCAAGGCAGAAAGCTCAGGAATTCAAGGTTATCTAGTCATTCCTGACCTACACAGTGAGCCCAGCCCCAGACTACATGAAACCCTGTCTCAAACAAAACAGAAAATAAGTTTCTCTTTTCCCACACAGTACCACAGGCCTAAGCCATGGATGTGTTCTGCTTCACGCAGCATGATTATCCAGTTAGATCACTTATGAAACAGAAGTTCAAAGATGAAATTATTCTTTGTTTTAACGTTGCAAGGGCAGATATTACCCAAACATGGGTCCCCTCAGAGTTCAAGGCTCTTGTAAACGTCCTCTCTCATCTTCTGATTGCCCAGCTCTCCTATCTTTCCAAGCTCTGTTTCTATCTTCTCCATGGAAACTCATAAGATGGCCTATTATCTTTTTAAAAAGAAGAAAGGAAAGGAAGGAGAAGCAGAGGAGATCCCCTATTGAAAAACTACTACTATTAACCCATTGATTGTACTTTTTTAAAAATGTGGTTCTTCTCAGGGGAGCCATGTGCCATCTTCTTGGAATGCCTTACCTCAAAAGTATGTGATGATCAGTTATGGCAAACTAAAGCTGAAGTCTGCTAGAGGTTTCTGGGAAATGTTTGCCTTCTTCCTGTTTCCCTTCCTCTTCTGAGGAGGAATGAAAATAGAAGGTTGGAGGCTGAAGGGTCGTTTTGTCACCCTGAGAGGACAGAGCTGGACCACTGTTCACTGATAGCATCATGAAGCTGCTACACAAAGCCTAAGCTGCCAGCCAACCAATCTGCTCTTGATGATGCAGTGGAGACATACTCTAGGTAATTCACTACATCAGGTTTCTATCCCCTGCAGCCAAATGCAGGGCTAATTGAGATACCACTTACAGCTTGCTGCCTGTCTCCATCCACATTCTCTGATATCTCTTCTGTTGCCGGTGTCTTCTATCATCCTGCTTTCACTCCTGCCCAGCAGTACCTACCCCTCTCTAGTCTAGGACTGGTCTCAGACTATGAGCCACTGGAATTTCCGTCCTCTGGCTGCTAGTCTACTCCTTTCTTCAGTTGGGAAGTTACATTGTATACTTGGAGTGTTACATTGTATACCACCTTGGAGTATTACATTGTGGACCACCAAGAGTGTTACATTGTATACTACCAGGAATGTTAAACTGTGTACTACAAGAAGTGTTACATTGTGTTCTACCTTGGAGTATTACATTTTGTACTACTTTGCACAGTTCCTTGACTTCCAATTCCCTGCCTCTTACCAGTTTCTTGTGGTCATATTTCCTATAGATCTTTCTAAAGGATTGCTCATTTTCTGGACCACTTCTTAAAAACCCAACCTAAGACACATTCAGAGATAGCTATACAGAACAGGTATTACAAGGGATTGGCCAAAAGTAATTTATAAAAGAATCAGCTTTGTGGTTTCTTGCTTTTTTTTTTTGCTTTGTTTTGTTTTGTTTTTGAGGTAGGGTCGTTCTATGTAGCTCAGGCTGGCTTCACAATCATGATCTTCCTGCTTCCACCTTCCAAGTGATGGGATTATGGGTGTCACTACCATGCTCAGATGGCAAAGCCAATTAGTTTAAATGATGGTTCCATGTCTGAAGAAATCCTCATCCCTCCTCACACATCCCAGCTGAGACCATCCCAGGAACCTTTAGAAAGTTTAAATGTGCTGGACTATTGTCACACATACATTTAATTGGTTTAAATACACTGTAACTCATGTCACTATCAGCAGAGACTGCCCCAGCTTAATACCAACAAGAAGAAAGAAATACAGGGAATACAAAACATAGTTGCTACAGTGTTGATTGGCTCTTTTTCATGCCTGAGAACTGTGTTAATGAAGACACTTTCCAGCATGGTGTCAGCTTCTGTAGGAGCATAGCTTGACATTCTCCACCTCTTGACACCTCAAAAAAATGTGATTACCTATTTGGGGGGGGGGGTTGAGATAGGGTTTCTCTTTGTAGCCTTGGCTGTCCTGGAACTCACTTTGTAGACCAGGCAGGCTGGCCTCAAACTCAGAGATCCACCTGCCTCTGTCTCCTGAGTGCTGGGATTAAAGGGGAGTGCTACCACTGCCAGGCATGATTATCTATTCCTAAAGTCCTAGCAATCATGCTGGTCTTTTCAGTTGGTGATAAGAAATCCATTTCAGAGTTCTGTTTTGCATATAAAAAAAAAAGGTTTTATTCACAGAGTAGATCTCTCTTATCTTGATGTTGATGTTGATGAGGCTGGTAATTGCCTCTAGAGACCTAAATCAATACTTTCACCGAGAAAACTGCCCAGTTCTGGCACAGAAACTCAGAACAAACTGAACTGAGCCACTGAGGCGCTGCCTATCAGTACCCAACTGAGGCTGGAGATGTAAACTGATGGTTCATGCTCCCTTGAGGTGACTGGATTACCTCTCACTGCTGGGGGACTGCTGGGTTAGTAAGGAGACACATGACAGCTGTGGTTACACCTCTTAGGAAGCAAAGGGACCCTCTGAATCCAATGCTGGAAGGGCAAAATACTCCTTCTGGTTTGAAGGAGAAATAATTTTCTTAAAATTGAGAAGTTCTCCCTGCCTTAAGGGATCTTTGTCAATAATTCATTGCCTCATGGCTCCTACTTTTTATTGAATCTTTTGTTAATTTAGAGTTCTACCGAGCCGGGTTTAGAAAATGCCCCCAATACAAAGCTTCATTAATTTAAAAGATTCGCTGAACTACATGGCCGGGAGGAAACTTCCACCTCGGGTTCATTTAATACTGAGCTCAAAGCTTTTGATGTTAGGAAGAGGCGAGTGATCCTCTGTGTTCTGGGACCACAGAGCCACACACTTTACCCTGATCTATAATGGATATATGGAGGTGGCAGTGTGCCCAGGGAAGGCTTCTCTATTGCCTAATCAAAAACCTACTCCGAGTACCCTAAATAAAGAAGAGGGAAATGTGCAAATAAAATGACCCTGCAGTTTTTCACAGCATCTGAGGACAAAGTACGTGTGAACTCACTGGAAACAAGAGGAACATAAGAGCCCACCAGAAGTCATGGACACCCTGTTCCACTCAGGAACCTCAGGGCTTGCTGCATATCTGCACGTCTATCTTGCACATGGCCCAACACGCTTGCCACCTGGTCTTCCTGGCATGAGCTCCCAGCTCCAGAGCTCATCACGAACTGACTGAATAAGCTAAACCCTCAAGAGGGAAACTTAATTGGTCTCATTCACTGTTGGGCCAACCTGGCCACTGGTTCCCTACCCTCGGGTCAGGTGCTCAGCCCTAGCAGCCACCTGATGCCTGCTACTGCTGGAAAGAGCTGGGTCACTTAATGTCAAAGGTTCTCCGTGGCAGGAAGCAATGAACAATGTGAAGCTTTAGGTGGTTTGTTTTCCTGAAAATGCTCTCAAGCAAAATCATATCACGCGGTGTGTATTAGAGTTTATGTAATATAAGAGCAGTCTAACATATCATTTGCCTTTTTTGCAGCAGTATATAACACATCTATGGATTTAAAAGCAAAGCAAGAAAGATTATCAATAGGTACCAATGAGACATTTGGTAAAATTCAGTAACTATTTGTGGTTACCGAAAAACACCATTAAGATGGCAAATTGCAAACCTATTAAAATTTGTGATAGACAAGAAGTTAGAATCTTTCATATAGAAACAATTCTTACAAAATAGTAAGTTTCCTTTATTCGCTCTCGGTGGGAAAAAAAATAAATGAGGAATGTGAAAACATCATTTTTACATTCAAAAAGAGTCTTGTGAAAGATTAATATGCAAGTAAGGGAAGATTGAAGCATATGCATTCCCAAGGGTGTCTAGTGTGGATTATATACACAGTCTCCTGCAATGATTTTAGATAAGATCAGAAGAGCTTGGGTGGCATGACCACAGATCCCACAATGATTTCAGGAGCACACCTCAGTGAAACTTTCATGTATCTTTTTTTATATTATTTACCAAAAGCCTTAAAATGTTTTATCAGTTACTTTTCTAATGCTGTGATTAAACACCATGACAAAGGAAATTTGTAGAAGATGAAAGTTATCTGGGCTTATGATTCTGGAGAGGTAAGAATCCCTCAAGGTGAGGAAGTGGTGGGCGTGGAGACAGGGAAGCCCCAGCGGGACACTTAGTCATTTCCACCTAGTCATTTCTGGGTCATGCAGCCTACGTAACCCATGATCTGTGTGGTCACGTAATCATGCAAGGCCTGACCACGTAATCTATGCACATGCGTGGAATAGCCATGTGAGCCTGTGTGCACATGTGCAGGGTGGCCCTTAAAAAAGACAAGCCCCATGTCCCCATGTCCCCCTGCCTCCCCTTCTCCCACACATGTCCTTTCAGCAGGCCTGATCACATCGATCCCTTCCTCCTTGTCTTAATAAAACTCTTGTTAGTGGATTCTGTCGTGTTCTGTGACTTTTCCTCGCAGGGTAAGAGTGCCGCTAAAAACTATCAGGGATGGCAGCTGGAATAGCAAACCCAGAGCTCACATCTTGAACTGCAAGCCTGAAGCAGAGAGAGTCATACTGGAAACGACTTGGGCCTTTAAAGTCCCCAAACCCGTCTCCAGTGACATACTTTCTCCAACAAAGCCACACCTCCTCAGCCTCTGCAAACAGCTCCAGCAACTGGGGACCAGGTACTTAAATATATTATGAATCTGTGGTGGACATTCTCATTCAAACCACCACAAATGTATTATGTACTGCTTACTGGGAGTTTATCAGACATGTCCCAATATGTGTGTAAGTAGAGTATTACCCAACATCCCTTACAATGCAGGCAATTATAAACAATGGAATTACATAGCAAATATGAATTACAATTATTTATGATACTATGAAACAGAGGTAACATCATAAGCTGAGGAAGAACTCACACAAACTAGTTTACAGTCTCATTTTAGGTAGAATATTGGTATGTTATCTGTGGTTTTTATTTTATTTCATTGTGTTCCTCCCAACCCCCAAATAAAATTTCATGATATATAGGAACTACTCATTGAGGGGGGAAAACTTTTATAAGAATATGAAAATAAATTAAAATTACAGAAGAGGAAAACTATGAAGAGACATCACATTCATTTCTCCTGGACATCAGTAGCAAAGAAAAGTAAATACTTTAAGCACTTAACAATTTCGTATTTTGCCAATCCTAGGGATCAGACATAATAGAACAGATTAATCCACAGGAAATGGTTTAGAAAAATTAGCCAGATGCAATAAGATAGCAATCACAGGTCAGAAAAAGTAAAGTGGCAATAAGAAAAATACACAAGCGCTTGCTTCACAAGAGGTAACTGACTATTTTAAAGCTGTGAAGATTCAAGAGTTTAATAAACCCAAAAGCCCTTTCATGTTTTCAAACACGGTGACATATTGGTGGTAATTAGATGGATGTGTCGTCGTTCAAAGTTATAAAATTATGTGATCCTCTACAAGCAATAGTCACTGTTCTCCCTAGCCAGAACCTTGTTGTGTTTTATTTTATTGACAGACAACCAACACTCTTTATTCCTTCTTCCTGGCCATGTGAGGTAGCAGAGACAAGGTAGGCGTGAACTAGGGCTATAAGCTATCGCCTTTCCACGCACGCCTTTCCATACAATAGGAAAGGGGCCGAAGGAGTTTTTCTAATAACCTGAGTCTTTCATCTGCTCGGGAAAGGGGCGATTCTGCCATAGACAGTCTTTGGGGTACAATCATAGCAGCTGGCACCATTGTTGAGGGCTAGTCTTGCAGCTTAAAGCCAGCCCCCAGAGCTGGCATCAGACCATAAGAAATATTTTCTTATTCCATAAGAAATAAAGGGGGGGGTCAAGCTGAGTCTACCTCTAGCTCATTGTAAGCAGGTCAGCAGATAAGAACTGGCTCATCTCAGTCCCCTAAAGATAGGAAGCTCACTGTTTCCTAGCAAGGATTCTCCCTGAACTCTGCCAAGGCTTTTGGTGGTGTGAGCATATTTTCTGGGCAAAAGAAAGGGTCAGTTTTTAACAAGGCTGCATCATCTCTAGATCCCCCCCCTCTCGGATGTTGCTGAGTGCCATTACTATTGTCATAGTTGAGCTCCTTTTCTACATACCACACAGGGAAAGCTTTTAATTTCACTTGAAAGTCATTGTTGCTGAGTCATAAAATTACTAGGGAGGCTGTGGCAGGTCTGCAAGTTCAAAGCCATCCTCGGCTACATGATAATTTCAAGACTATCCTGAACTCAGTGAGACACTGTCTTAAAAAACTAAAGGAAGAGTTGGGGATACAGCTTAATGGTGGAGCACCAAGAAATCACACATGTGTATGTATCCAACAAACTTGCCAAATAAATGTATGCGTTCAGACAGTTTGTCCATCAACATTTTGGGATCTTATACACATAACAGTCATGTCTTCTGTGAGTAACAACGTTTTATTCCTCTTGTGTTTGTGTGTGTGTGTGTGTGTGTGTGTGTGTGTACCTGTATGTGTATGTATGTGTGTGTCTGTGTATAGGGATAGGTGAATGAGTGACTGTATGTGTGCAGGTATCCCTGTGCATGCAGGTGTGCATTCGTGTGTGGCAGCCAGATGTCAATGTTGAGTGTCTTCCTCTGTCCTCTACTCCACTGTATTTTTTTTGAGACAGGGTGTCTCAGTGAACCTGAAGTTGGCAGATGGGTTAGATTGGCTCTCTGGCCAGCCCACAGGAACCAAAACCCACATTTCCCCATGAGGATACATTCATTGTTAATATCCAGGAGAATAGAGGTGTAAAAAAGAATGATTTATAGCAGATAAAAAAGTGCCCCATTTCCATGACCTCCCTACATCTTTTTGGGCTTGACACACACAGAAAGCAATACACGAGGAGAAGGCATGCAGGAGCCCTGTCTTAGAGAGCACAAGGGACTTGAACATAAGAACTACATAGAAGGTGAACTAGAGTTATGATGGTGTTACTGTCTAGTCCAGGGGTTCCCAACCTTCCTGATGCTGCCACCCTTTAATACAGTTCCTCACACATTGCAGTGACCCCCCCCACCATAAAATTACTTTCGTTGCTGCTTCATAACTGTACTTTTGCTACTGTGATGAATCAAAATGGAAATATTTTTGGAGACAGAGGTTTGTCGGGGGGTCGCGACCCACAGGTTGAGAACCACTGGTCTGGTACCTGGCAGGCGTACATGAGCCCGGGTCATTTCTGCTAGCCAGCATGTGGGAAGGCGTAAGTGGTGGTGGCTCCTGTCAGCCTGACATGGGTTAAAAATCCCCTGTGGAGGGAGCTACCATGGGGAATTGTCCATCTTCCTTCGGCCTGTGGACATGCTTGTGGAGAATTTTCTCAATGGAGCTGATGAGGAGGGAAGATGAAGGACGCACCCTGGACGTGGGCAGCACCATATCATAGGCTGGGCTGACTGCTGGGTGATCAAAAGGAAGGGGCTGAGCATTAGCCTACAAGAATTAAGTCATTGCGGTCTGCTCTTGGCTATGGATGTCACGGGACCAGCTATTTGTTTCAAGTCTTTGCTGCCTTGGCTTCCCCTAGGGTGATGGACTGCACCCTGGAATTGTGAACCCTGTCTCATATAAGGTGCTTTTTGTGTGTGTGGTTTTTCGAGACAGGGTCTCTCTGTGTAGTTTTGGTGCCGGTCCTCTGTAGACCAGGCTGGCCTCGAACTCACAGAGATTCACCTGCCTCTGCCTCCTGAGTGCTGGGATTAAAGGCGTGTGCCACCACTGCCTTGAATAAGGTGCTTTTATTGGGTTATTTTTTATCACAGTAACAATAAAGAAAGCTGAGACAAAATAGAACGTTCCCTAGAAATTGAGAGGATTGTGGCTAGAAGAAATAATAGAGAGAAGGCAGGGAGTTTAAGAAGAAACCAGAGTGCCTGATGATGAAGGGGTGTCTGGAGCCACAGTGACAGCTCCATGGGTAAGAGCACTTGCTATGAGGATCTGAGCTTGTTCCCCAACACCTGCATAAAAAGATAGATGTGACCGTAAGTGCTTGTAACCCCAGTCTTGAGGGTTGGAAACAGGCAGATCCCCCAGAGCTTGCTGGCCAGCCAACCCAGTAGAAATGGCAAAGATACCAGTTCAGTGAGAGACCCTGTCTCAGAACCGCAGGACTGAAAGTGATGCAGGAAGACAACACATATCCTGCTCTGGTCTCCACATGCATGCACACCTACACACTGACATGCACACACTGCACGTATGTTTTTACATACACCCTGGGGAGAAGAGAGAAGGAGAAGGAAGTATCGAGGGAGAGGCAGAGGCGGTGGGCGGGAGGGGGGGGGAAGGTGCTGATTTCATGTTTTATGCCAGGTCACCTAATCAGACAGGCACAAGCTCTTAGGTATGGACATCTTGCTTAGGAAAAATTGTCCCCTCTTGGGAGTTTAGAAGGACCTCATCAATACTGCTGCTGCACAGTTCTCTGCTTCTCCAAGGAAACCAACTCCTGGGCTGGACAATCAGTTTCTATTAGACTAGATCCTGGCCAAGCAGCAAAGTTTCAGCTCTAGGATGCAGATGAAATCCTGGGAGCTAGGACAGCATGGAAATGAACAAGTTCTGATTTGAAATACTGCTTCCGCATTTGAACTCAGCATTTCCCTTTGTTTTGTTCTGATTACCATCTTCCAGACCTCTCACTTCAGGGAATCTGATGTATTTCTGTCTACTCATCAAATTATTCTAGGGTATCAGTTTCTCATATATTCACTTGATTTCAGCAAAAGCTTTTTCTGACAATATCATTGCTTGTCAACAGAGCCAGGTGGGGAAAAATGTGCTCAACTTATATTTCAGCATCTGTGTTTTTATATTTCCTTCTTTCCTAACATAGCATTCCATTTTCCTATGTCACTACATATTATTGAATAACCTTATAATAGCTTTACACATCTGTAGTAACTTATTTAACTAGTCCTTCAGTAAGTGATGGTTCTAATGTACAATTTTGGTGTCTATGCTACTCAAAATGTTTCCCTGGACAGATTCCTGGACACACAAGGAAAGGACACATAGATTAAGAACTTTTTTATTTTTATTCTTAGGAACAGGATCTCACAGTGGAGCCCAGATAGCTTCAAACTCGCAGTGATCCTCATTTCACAGACTCTTGGGTGCTGAGATGACAGATACGAGCTACCATGCCTGGCTATAGAATCTTTCTTGATGCATATTTTCTCATTGACATCCAGTGGATAAGATGGTAACAGCTTATAAATCCCAATAGTAGCTCCTATCGGCTTGATTACCAATATTTATAAACCTTGAAGTTTGCCAATTTCACATGAGATAAACAACAGATTTTTTAACATATTTTTCGCATATAGTTTCTTTCTTCAGCTATTATTTACTGGATGCCACCATACACCACACGTAGATGTAGGTCCTGTACCTACAGTAGTGAGCAAATTATTTCCTGTATAGACTTTACCTGCTGCTGATAAGTAATAAACAAGACAATTTCAAGGCAGATGACCTGTGAAGAACTGTACAGCAAGGTATTGGTGTTGTTAGGCATAAAGTGGTATTTTAGACAGGAGTCAGGGAAACCCTCTTTGTTGAGGTCATAGGTGATCAAAAGTATCAAGGAACAGAGAAAATAAGAAGCACATTCCAAGTCTGTGCAAATATGCAGAGAAAAAGAATGAACGTGCTGTGTCCAGAAACTGCAAAAAGGCACTGGTGTTAAGTGGTCCTTTGGGGGCAGGTGGGTTATTCTAGGTGACAGACAGCCTCACCATCCATTTAGGTTATATTCTGAGTATAATGGGAATATCTGATAGGCTGATGGAAGATCAGTCATTCTAACACAAGTTGCAGACACTGGATGGAGGTGAGTTTGCTGGTGAATTCATAGCATAAGTCTAGAAGGAAATACAAGAGACTGTATTGCTTCTGGGAAAAGAATTTGGTGATCTGGGAAATTTGGTGATGGGAAAGGGAGCGTTGTGTTATGCTCTTTTGTATAACTTAGGCTGTGGACACTGCATACGCATTCCCGAATGGAGAAGACCAATTTCTGGGGCTGGTGTGAAGATTTCACTGCAGAAGCAAGACCAGAAGGAAGCAGCAGCCTGTGAGAGGCGGTGGAGCTTGACCTCAGGGGATGTGGGGCTGCAGATGTGAAGAAGTGATCAGACTTGGCACATTTTGACAATAAAGAACTGGCTAGTGGATTGGGAGTAGCCTTGAAGAATGAAGAGATATCAGCCATGACCTCTAGATGCTTGAGCAAGGCTAATGATATGGAAGATGGAGCCAGTTACAGAGATGGAATCAGCCTAAGGAGGATGGCAGGTGGGCTGAACCCAAACCCAGAGGCATCAATGTGACAGAGAAGACTTTCAAAGGAACATGGGACCAGCCAGTGACAATAATTATTGGCAGGAAAAGTAATGCAAAAGTGGAGAATTGATTTAGGAAGGTCATTGATGGCCTTGGTAAGTGCATTATCAGTACAGAGGTAGGTTAGTAATGTGTACTTAGTGTATGATTGGTGGTGTAGCTCCTCCTAATTTTTTACCACTTTAAGTTTCCATTGATATTTTAGGCTTTTTCATATTGAATTCAAAGAATTCTGCATGTGTTCATTGTAGGCGTTGTATATGGGTCTTCTTGGTTTTATCTTTTATTGTCATTTTAATTTTCCTAGATTTTTTATTGATTTACATGTTCATAAACATCTGTTGTTACCTTTGCAGTTAGAGTCATTGACTTCCTAAGAAGCAATAAATAGGCACCTGTATTTTCTTCCTTTCCTTTTTTACCTTTTCATATTTTTTGTTTAACTTTATTCATTTGAAACCTATTTTCCACCAAGGAATCCATTGAACTCCCTCACCTTAATTCCCATAATTAAAAAAAACGTATTTTCCATTTATTGAGCAATTATTTTCTTTCCTTCCATTTTTATGTTACTGTCTATTGTAGGTTAAAATGTGTCCTCGAGAGAGACATTGCCATTTTCCTCATTTGGAAATAGGGTCATTGCTGATGTGATTGCTGAAGGTGAGGTCATCTAAGAGTAGGGTGTGCCCTAAACCCAGATGATTAGTGTGATATTATAGAGGAGAGGAGAAAGCCAGGTGAGTACAGAGACACAGGACAAAGACAACAGCCATACGAAGACAGACAGCCATACGAAGACAGGGGCAGAAATGGCGTTACTAAAGCCATGACATACACAGAGCCATAGAGGCTGAGAGAAACGGGTACCCTGAAACTTCATCAAGTTCATTCTCTACCAAGGTCTTCATGTCAGGCTTTTGGCTTCTGTAAAAACAGAAGAATAAGTTACATTGTTTGAAGCAGAACTGTGATGTTTCCTTACAGCAGCCATAGGAAACTCATACATCATCTGCACCATACAGGGAATGCTCTTATAAACTGGAGCCTAACCTGTGACTTCAGTAATCTATATCTACTATGGTACCAGTGCTTTTATGAAGAGTATTGCAGTTTATTTTAATAGCATTCTTCCATTGGCTATCTTTTCTAAATTTTTGTAGGTAATCTTTGAAGTTTTTTTTTTTTTTTTTTGTTTTTTTTTTTTTTTTTTTTTTTTTTTTTTGTTACTGTTCTGCTGCTGTGAAGACACCATCGCCAAGCAGCTTATAAAAGAAAGAATTTAATTGGGGCCTTGCTTACAGTTTCAGAGGGTGAGTCCACGGCCATCGTGGTGCAAAGCATGGCAGCGGGCAGGCAGTGTTGAGAGCAGCAGCTGAGAGCTCGGAGCTGATCCACAAGTTACAGGCAGAGAGAGAGAGAGAGAGAGAGAGAGAGAGAGAGAGAGAGAGAGAGAGAGAGAGAGAGAGACTGGGCATGGGCTTTTGAAACCTCAGATTCCACAAACAGTGACACACCTCTCCTACAAGGCCACACTTGCTAATCCTTCCTAAACGGTCCACCAACTAGGAAGCCGACATTCAAATATGTGAGACTATTAGGGCCAATCTCATTCAAACCACCATAAAGTTGATCTTTACACTAGCTTTATTTCTAGAATTGGATGTGTCAAGCCCTATTTCTCCTCACACAAATTCAATAATTTCCATATATACATTATGCCTGATACGATAATAATAATAATAATAATAATAATAATAATAATAGAATCACATTACAGGCTGGAGATTAAGCCCAATGGGGGAGCACTTGCCAAGCATGCATGAGGCCCTGGGCTCAATCCATAACACTGAAAAAAAAAAATGGTACAAGATTACACTAAACATCAAAATCTATATAGTTCACAAAAATATGCTTGCATTTTTTAAAATCAGTTTAAACTTAGTAATTTACATCTTTTCCAGAAATTTGGTATACTATGTTTTTAAAACATTTCTAAAGCCAGGTGATGGTGGCACATACCTTTAATCCCAGCACTCAAGAGGCAGAGGCAGGTAGATCTCTGTGAGTTCGAGGCCAGCCTGGTCTACAAAGTAAGTTCCAGGAAAGGCTCCAAAGCTACACAGAGAAAGCCTGTCTCAAAAAACAGCAACAACAACAACAAAAACATTTCTAGATCATAAAGCGTAACAAAAATGCATACTTAAAGAAACTTTTAAAATAATTATTATTGGTCATTATGTATATCTCTTCCATTTCTACATGACTTAAAATTCTCAAAAATTCCTTCATCTTTTATTTCAAGTAAACAGTGAAACAGGATTGGATTTGATAGCAGTTTTCACATTCACCACACTCCCAGCCAACACTCATCACCAATCACGAATGTTTATCCCAAGCCCCACCCTATTTTCTTACATCTTCTCCTTCCCTGGATTCTTGCCTGTATCAATCGTTCAAGGTCCCTCAGGAGCTCCTTACATCATACTTCAAGCCATCCATGTTAGAAGTATTTTTTTCTCCTGTTAATGTTACTAGTTCCTGCCTATAATCCATCTTGTATTTATGTGTTATATGACAACATTAATTATCTTTCATCTACAAGTTAATAAAGTATATTAGTTTGAGCAATTTTTTTTTTGCTACATTATACCCAAACACCCATTAGCCAATAAAAAAATTAGATTAACTAATTCCACCTGTTCCTCCTAAATTTGTTCTTCCAAATCACCAGTTTGGGGGGATATAAGTGATGAAAACTAGTGTTTTCGTGCCCAGCATTTAAACACATCCTTACATAGGTCATTGTTAGTCCCTGTAACTGTGCCTAGACACCTACTGGACATCGGTACTCCTGAAATATTCTCCAATGGGCTGAAATCAGAAAGAATGTACACATTTGCTTTGCTCTCCATCCTGCGACTCCCTGTTGCTTCATCCGTTTAATGATGTCGTGTTCCAGCCCACTGTGGGTGGTCAGGGCTTTGGGGCTTCATTTTGGTTTTGCTTCATATTCAGCAGCAGGAGAGACCCGTGAGAAAATTCAAGTGGGAGAGGAGGCAATCGCCAAGATCAAGCTGAAGAATGGGGTGGAGATGTGTCTCTAGCCCGTCCATCCTCAGAGCAGCCTTGGAGTCTTGAAGCCCAGGGTAGTGCCTGAGAACACTCCCTGGACCAGTGAACTAGGTCAGGCTGACCCAAGCACCACACAATCACACATCACCTTAGCATTTCCACCAGAATCAGAATATACCATGCACTTTTATCCAGTTGTCCATTCGACAAAGACTTAAGGAGGACTTGCTGTGTTCTGGGACCCAGGGACCCAAAGCTCTTTGTCCAAGGTCTGATCAGACTCTAGAGTAGCATGTTCTCTGATGGTTGGAAGTCTGTGATATGCAATTTAATTCTTCTGAATCTGTCTGGATTCAAGCAGATTTGCCTTCTCAGTACATAAGAATTTGGGCAAAAGAGTCAACTTTTTTTTTTTTGCTTCAATTTAGGTTTTCTTAAAAATAGAGTTCAATGAATTAAATATTAAATGAGGAGCTGCATTCAGAGCATTGAATAATACTGCTATCTCTGATCTACATTTTTAACAAAGTCATTTCTTTAGCTCATCCTCAGCAAAGCTATATATTTTGTTCATTGTGATGTGTGGAGTACATTGTGAAAATATATGCACAATAATTTCATTTGAAAGTGGCCTACCAAAGATCTCAATAAAAAATATCAGATGAATTTCCAAAAAAAAAAGAAAAAAGGAAAGAAAAGAAAGTGGCCTACCTAAAGTCATTTTGGCATCCACAATGCATGTGACACATTTGAGAAGCAAAATCACCATCCTTCCTTCTAGTACTAGCAAGCAGTCTGTGCTGCTGTAGAATGGAGTGTGGGGCTTCATTTTTCCCTTGTATGCTCTCCCCCCGCCCCACACACACACCTTACAATAACAGCCATTCAATGCTTGATTACTGCAGTATTTTGTACTTAGGAAACAGCCTGTACCCATTTCTTACTATGCAGATCAAAGCTACACAGGACATGCGTCATCTGGGACATCAATCGAGACAATAAATCAGTTACTGAAAGGTGACAACACACTTAATCATATGAAAGTTGGCTATCCCCTCTCCAGAACATTTGAGAGTGTTTCAGCTTTTAGACCAGGGTGGAGGTGGGATATTTGCATATGCATGATGAAATATCTTGAGGATAGAACCCAAGTCAAGACATGAATTTGTTTATGCTTCCTATGCACTTTGTACACATAGCCCGAAGGCCATAAAATATTATGTTTTCAGTGCACCTGCGTTTTGACGGTAACCAATCCTGTAAGATCACATGTGGAATTTTCCACTTGTGACATAATGTGGGAGCTGAAAACATTTTGAATTTTGGAGCATTTCAAATCTTGGATGATCTGTCTGTATTGCTTAAGGACTTTGCAGATTGAAGACAAGAGCAAATCCTAGTGAAGGTGCCCATGGAAGCTCCATGTTCACACCCCCAAGACACAGGCTGTGAACTCTTGCACACTGGGAAGCCTGGGCCAGGGTTTTTTTGTTGCTGGTTTTTGGTTTTTGGGTTTTTGGGTTTTTTGTTTGTTTGTTTGTTTGTTTTTGACTCTTGGTGAACTTGAATAAAGGCCAGGACTTTCCAAACACTCTTCCATCCATGAGTATGCACACATATTTTTTTTTCACTGTGAGTTACTGTCTACCATTCAGAGTCAAATGCCAATCACACAAGTGTGTGTGGAATCTGTAGTGAATGGGTTTTCTAGTGGCTAGGCTGTGGCTGGCCCTCGGTGTGATTCAGAAATTCCCTGTACATGCAACTGCTGCTTCAGCCCTCACTAGAGGCTGCCACCCTCCTTCCTCGCCTCACCATCCTTACAGCTCACAATCTGAATGGTGAACATGTCTGGGTATAGCCGAAAGACCTGTGCTGTGGACTCAGCTCTGTCAGCTACCAGCTAATCCTGTAACAATGAGCGAGTGTCATCTTCTTGGCCTTTTTTTATTCTTCCTATAAAATGAAGAGTGTTTTATGGGATTTCTAAGGTCCCTTCCAAAGCTAATATTCAAGCAAACGGATTCTCAACTCCTCTCAGTGACAGCAGCCCTTCCAATATTTAAATGAAGCTGTCACATTATTTCTCCTCTGCAAATGTTCCCTTCCCTTCCGAGTATCCCTGTCACTTCTGGTTTCCAGATCCCTCTCTTCTCTGGCCATTCTCCTCTGGAAGTAGGCCAGTTCATAAGCTCGGTTCAGATAAGGGGCACAGTGGAGCCTGCCTGGGACTTCTTCCAGGGCACCTGACCACTGCCAGAAGCAAGACTGGCAGACTCAATTAGAAAAAAGTAAAATCGATAGATAAGTAGGTAGATAGATAGACAGACAGACGGACAGATGGGTGGGTGGGTGGTGGGTGATGGATGGATGGATGGATGGATGGATGGATGGATGGATGGATGGATGGATGGATTCTTCAAGTGTAATCTAACATCATTAAATAGATGTGGTTTTCAAAATGTTAGACACAGAAAAATAAACATTCAAGTGAACAATGAATCATTACTGTCACGCCAGGCCTGTGGTGAAAGGTGGATTAATGCAGAGATTATAAATTCACTAAATAACCGAGAGAATAACTTACAAGTCACTACATTTATCTGGTAGAGTTCTACAAATTCAATATTACGTCTAATTCCCAAGGGAAATAAATCGTTGTTAGAAAATAGATTTTTGCCATGTGAAACTCAGAGAGGAAGTTATGCTGCCAAACAGAGGTGGGAGCAACCAAGGAACCCACAAAAAAACCCAGCGTGGTTCCTCAAATCCTAAAATAAGTGAAAATGTGCTGATTCTTAATCTGCTCACTAAAACCAGAGCAAGAATCGATCCAAAACACAGAAGGAACTTGACAAAAGACTTGTAAACAAAATTAGGAAACTGTTACTTCAACTCTAAACCCAGCATTCTTTAGGTCTTTATAGCTAACAAAGAGCTTATAAGTTTTGCTGGGCATGATGAGCTAAAAGATGGAAAATATGCAACCCTCTCTTAGTAAAGTATGTTAAAGGAGAGCATTAAAGAAACCAGCTATTGCTTAGTTCATCCAAACACCCACATAGATAGAGTCATAGCTACCCTGAAGGAGGGGCCACACTTGTAATTATGTGCAAGCAACTTAACATTTTTTAATGGCAAGAGAAAAACCTAATCATGGCTATTTTAAATCTTATTCTCAGAGTTGTGATATGAATAATGTGCATGCATAGTTATAGCCATTACTTAGAGTGCCTTATGTGCTAGGCACCACTCCCAATCATGTATATAAAACTCCCTGAGGTTAGAATTGTTAACATCTGTGTGGTTACAACCAAAACACCCAAGAGAATGAGTTAAAGAAGGATTTGTCTTGGCTCATGGTTCCAGTCTCCAGTCTTTGATACTATGGGTTCTGGACTGTGGTGAAGTATGGCCAAGAAGGCTGTTCACCTCATGGAAAAGGAGGGATGGAGCTGGGAGCTGGGTGTAACCTTCAAAAGCACACTCTTCCACAGCAGTTGGTCTATAGTTCATGAGTTCCCACGATCTTAGAGTTTGCATGGGACGGACTGGTCCCTCTGCATATGGGAGACAGTTGTTTGAGGGGACCCTGGCAGTGGATCAGGATCTATCCCTGGTGCATGAGCTGGATTTCTGGATCCTATCAGCTACCATGGGACACCTTGCTCAGCCTTGATGCCTCAACTGATATACCAGGCTTTGCTGACTCCCATAGGAGACCTTACCCTTTTGGAGGAAGGAATGGCGGGGCGGCAAGGCTGGGGCAAGTGAAGGGAGGGATGAGAGGGGGAATCTGTGATTGGTATGTAAAAGGAATAAAAAAATATTTCTTAAATAAAAAAAAACACATTCCTTACAAGGCCCCAGTTCCACTGATTTTTTTTTTCTTTTTTAATGAAGGTGAATACTTGAGTTGGAATAATTAGGGCTTGGATTTAAATAGACCTTAAGTTATGTCTCTGTTTTTTCAATGTTCACATACTATTAATATAACTATGGAGCTCCTATGTAAGTACTTCGTTCATATTCATTCTCTGTGTGTACAGCAATGGTAGAAACATCTCAGTCTTGTTAGCACTATGTACCAAGCAGCAAGGAAACCACTTGCCACCTGATCAGTGAGTACCTCCGGGTGTGTTAGTCACACCGGTCCGATTGATGAACCTGTTGCAGCTTGGAAACTGCCCAAGGTCCTCCCTATCAAGAAGTGTGAGAGATCTGGGGGTTTTACCTACACAAAAGCTAGCAATTCAGTGCACCATCTTCCTGGATACAGACACAAAGTCTGGCTGCAGACAAGACTTTCTTGCTCCCAGAACAACATGGAAGCATGAGCATGCTTTTGTCCAGTAGGTCATGACTCCACATGGGAGTAATGAAGGGGAGCCCTGTGAGTGCCACAAAGAGAGTGGTGTCTTAGCCATGTTATCTGGAGATTAAGAATAACCAGCTTGCCTTAATGGGCTGTAAGGGAAATTTCCAGCCTTTATTTCAGAGGGTTTATTAGACTGGGCTGTAAGCAAACCAACTTTCTGTTCTGAGGAACAATGCTATCCAGATCTTTCAAGGCTACTCATTGTACGAAAACTCCTGAAGAGATAGTGCAGACTGAGAATGTGACCTACGGGCGCCCATACACACCTCAAGATGCTAGGCATGAGAGACGCTTGGGACACATCTGTCTGACAGCACAGGGTGAATATAGTCATTATCATTCCTATTTTTTATTGCTCTTCCCCATTTTTCTCAAATCCCATGGAAAGTGACTAAAATAATGGTAGACTGCAGGGCATGCTACCACCATGGGACTTGGTGTGGGAGAAACAGCAGAGACAGGAAAGCCTGTCCGAACTCCCACACCCTTGGCGCTTCCTAGACATGCCAAAAACTGAGAAAGAACTTCCTGACATGCCTTGAAACTACCGTATGACCCTCATGGAAGAATGTGTCTTCTGCACCGAGCCGTGGAGAAGCCTTCCTTGTGAAGACACGAGGATGCGGACCACTCTGGACAAACAGACCTTGCCAAACTTCTACAACTAGTTCACACCCTCCTTGTCTGCGGTCACACTTCCCCAGACCGTCTCTTTTTATCCAGCCCATGCATGGAAGCACAGCACTAAGAAGAGGAAGCGGACACAAAGTTCTACCCTTAGCCAAGAAGCTATTTACAGTTGACATAACTGCTGATAAAGGGAAAAACCAGCTTTCTCCACTGGAGTGCCATTGGGCGTGTAAACCACACTGGGGCAGGCTTGATGCCCAGGAGACATTGGCCAACATAACTTTTTGTGTGTGTCAAGGGGAATCCTTTTTTTATTTGTTTTGTTTTGGCTTTTGTGTCTTAATGGTTTTTTTTTGTTGTTGTTGTTGTTTTGCTTGTTTGTTGTTGAGAGAGTGAATGAAGTTGGGTGGGTAGGGAGGCAGAGAGGATCTGGGAAGAGTTGTACCCACATAAACAGCTGGGTACAACTGTCATGTGTCATGTGGACATTACAGGACACATCACATGCCTGTAATCCTAGTGCTATGGGGACAGACACAGGAACACCAGGGCTTGCTACTTGCCAGCCCAGCTCCAGTTCAGTAAGGGACCCTGTCCTGGGAAAATCAGGTGGAGAGTAATGGAAAAGGCCAACAGACATTTTCCTTTGACCTCCACAGGTGTGCAGTACATACCCACGTGCATACCCCCATCCCACACACTCGCAAGAAGGGGAAGACTTTGTGTGTTACTCCATCTTTATAAATACTCCAAGATTAAGGGTTTCTATTATCTCTCTTTTCCAGGTATAGAAAGGTATGCTTAGGTTTTCCAGCATGAGAGTTCAGCAGGGAAGGGCATTCGCTGATGAGTTTGGTGACCTGAATCTGATCCCAAAAATACAAGGAGAGAACCCACTCCCACATGCTATCCTCTGACCAACACACACACACACACACACACACACACACACACACGCACGCACGCACGCACGCACGCACGCACACGCACACGCACACACACACAGGGGGGAGAGACACAGACAGACAGACAGACAGACAGACAGAGAGACAGACAGACAGATGGACAGACAGACAGGCAGGCAAGCAGGCAGAAAATAAATGTAGTTTTTAAAATGCATACACATTTAGCAACATGACAAAATAACATTTCAGACTTCAAGCAGTCATAAAGCCGCAGAACCAAGATTTGATGCTAGCATGGTCTTGTCTTCCTCACCTCCCTACAGTCTCCTGATGACAGCACAGATATGTGATGCTTGGTTACTTCCAAACAAGGTGAGGTAGACTGGATCCTACTATAGCTTTCCTGAAACTTCTTTGAAAACTGACTTGGTCCAAACACTAACGAATGAAGAGGAAGAGACATGTGGCATGAACACCTGATGCCAGAGGGTTGTTGTGCACCACACTCATGCCAAAAGGCACCAATGTGAGCAATCAGGGAACATGGCTATACTGGGTACAGTTTGGCCAATTCAAACAAGCAACTGCACTTACTTATGCCTCCAAGTCATGCTTGCTGGCCCTGAAATGGAGATGTCATGGATCCCTGCCTGTCAAGAGTACATGGGTCATCTACTGCTATGCTATACAGTCACGTGCTACACAACGATGTTTCAGCTACTGATTAGCCATGCATATCACAGTGCTCCCATAATATTATAATGGAACTGAGAATTTTCTGTAATCTAATGACATCATGAGCATCACCACGCATGATTGTATGTCTGTAGTAAAATAAACATGCTGCACAGCCATCATTAAAAAATATGCCCATTCGGTTATTATATAGTGATAGTGACTAACCATGGTACAGGTTTATTAACTTAGCTTTTATCATTATTTTAGAATATTCCTTCTAGTTATAAAAAGAATACTTTTGCTGTTAAATAGCATGCCATGGACAGCTGACAGCAGCCTTGTATCTCTCTGGTTTACCCAGAGTCTTGACTCTATCATTTTATCCATTCTTGATTTAACTTCAGATTGTTTTTTTTTTTATTATGACCTAGGACACACACATACACACATACACACATACAATCCATCCATATGTATTT
The DNA here is from genome assembly GCF_004664715.2 of Peromyscus leucopus. Lineage (NCBI taxonomy): Eukaryota > Metazoa > Chordata > Mammalia > Rodentia > Cricetidae > Peromyscus > Peromyscus leucopus. Next base: position 40,840,010 of record NC_051085.1, on the reverse strand, counting down.
ATATATACACTAAAGAGAAAACACTAAGAATATATACATATATTAACATATATGTATACATACATATACATATATATAAAATTATTACAACTCTCTAGTTTCCATGCCTCTTTACCAACACTCTATTGAAAATCAACATTTTTATAAAATTTTTGAGATACACAAAGCTTCCTAGAAACCTAAGGAAGGAACATGTGATATCAGAAAACACCTCAACAATTCAGTCATGGCGCTAGAGGTGTACCCAGGATACACCTTATTATGCAACCCAGTGCCAACTTTTTCTTTGTGTCTGAGACATCATAATACTTAGTTTCCTATAACACAGCACCAGTGCTTTACGTTATTTGTTTCATGGCATCAAACTTTTTTCCCACAGATACTTAGAAGCTCCTTAAAGACAGAACCTCATCATATCTGCTGGAGGGAAGCTAGTTTGTGACTGAGTTAATGACTAGGAAGTTTGTACACGTAGAAGTCGGGAATTGGCTAAATTCCGCATTCAGCCCACACAAATCCCACACTAGTGTGGCACAGCCGTCTTCTGTAGAACCATCACCGGTTCTGAAAAGACAAACTCCTGTTTGATCCATCTTCGATCTCTTCACTCTACACCAGTGTCTCCCACCAAGAATCACATTTTAAAAGGCACCAGAGTGGTTTGTAATTACAATGACTTGCCTTGAGTTTTTTCTTTTTTTCCAAGCCACGTAGAAAATAGTATTTTAGAAACATTTGGGAATATTGAATGCTTCTTAGGGACCTGATGGACACATTATGTCAACTTTAGTGTATGCAATGCAGTATGGCACTGGGTAGAAACCTCTCGAAAGGATGCTCTCCCTCCACAAGTCTTCACTTTCTTCAAGCCCTGCCTCCAGGAGTATTCTCTCTCTTTTTCATTTTTCTTTATTAAGAAATTTTCTACTCAATCCACACACCACCCACAGATCTCCCCTCCTCCCTCCTCCCACCCCCCAACCCTCTCTCCCAAGCAACCCCACATCCCCACATCCCCAAATCAAGGTCTCCCATGGGGAGTCAGCAGAGTCCAGCACACTGAGCGTAGGCAGGTCCAAGCCCCTTCCCACTGCACCAAGGCTGTGCAAGGCATCACACCACAGGCACCGGATTCCCAGAAGCCTGCCCATGCATCAGCCAAACAGTTCGAGCCAAACAACCATCTTCTGTATCCAGAGGGCCTAGTCCAGTCCCATGGGGGCTCCACAGCCCAGTCCACAGTTCATGGCTTCCACTAGTGTGGCCGTCATCTCTGCACGTCCTCCCATCATGATCTCCACGTCTCCCACCTGCAGAATCCCTCCTCTCTCTCATCAATTGGATTCCAGGAGCACAGCCTGGTGCCTGGCTGTGGATCTCTGCATCTGCCTCCATCAGTCACTGGACAAAGGCTCTATGATGATAGTTAGGTTATTTGCTAGACCGGTCACCAGAGTAGATCAGTCCAGGCACCCTCTGGACCACTGCCAGCAGACAAGGTGGGGTCATCCTTGTGGATTCCTGAGAGCTTCTCAGGCACCCTGCCTCTTCCTATTCCCATGATGTCCTCATCTATCATGGTATCTCCTCCCTGCCCTCCCACTCTGTTCCTGTTCCAGCTTGACCCTCCCATTTCATATGTTCTCATCCCCCACCCCTTGCCCTCTGCCACCCCCCCCCAACACTCAGTCCGCTCATGTAGATCTCATCCACTTCCAGGAGTATCTCTTGATGACACCCTTAACTACTCAGAGAGCTACTTATTGGTGAATGAATCCCCATGCTAAACAGTAATAGTGAATTAAACACTCAGCGCCTATTCTGCCTTGGTGGCCTAGAGTCTTTTTTTAAATCCCTTGGTCACTCAGCAAGGAAGATTGTGTCTGACATCAGGCAGTAAGACACATTCCCTGTCAGTGTTCTTTCCCCTGACACCAAAATGTGTCCTATATACTATATAAAATATGTACTTACATGGGGGTTGGGGATTATGTCCTTCCCAAGTCAACTCTTCTGAATGGAGTGATGCTGTATGCAGTCTCAGGCTGTATTAAATCCTTTTAGGCAAGCTCCAACTGGGCCTCCTCCATCAAATGGCTCTAACCTATGACCGGAGGAGCCCACCAGCCTCTACCCTTGCTTGGGACAAAAGCAGTAGATATATAACTAAATGGGAAGATAAATTAACTTTGTTTATTTTCTAGGTAAAAATTAATGAATTCTACCACATTTTTATGTTGTTTGGAGATCGGCCAATGTCAATTCCATCTGTAATACCTCCTTTCCAAGACTCAGCCAATCTGTGTGTTTTGTCTCATCTTCTCTCGGCAATCTGTGGGGTTTTAATCTCTATTAGCTGAGCATCCCAGGAATCGAGGATGTGCAGAAGCCTGAACAGTTGGTACAATGCACCAGAGGGCAGATGAATGCAAGCCACCAAACGTACATCAGGGTTCACTTAATGCAAGGTGCTGTTTTAGATGTGAAGGTGTAAAGATGAGTCGGATATGAGATCCACTCTCAAGCTCCCCAGCCTGTTTGTTCAAAATATACACAAAGACACAGCTCTAACAGAAGTCACAATATGCCAATTGTCCCTGTCAACAAGAAAAAAGCAAAAGAGAAAGAAAACCCTGATTGGAGATGTCAGGAACCCCATAGGTAAATTACTGCTTCAGATACAATCTAGGCAAAGCAATTTCAATGGGCAAAGAAGACGTGGTCATTATGTTAACGTCAGCAACTGGCAAATTTAGTTCTAGGTTCAGAAATTAATCTGAATTTTTACAGTATGATGTTTCAGAAATAATGAAAACATTTTAATCCAGGACTTTTGCCTCTATATAGGGCTACCAGGCATTCTAGCTATGAACAGAATTTCCTGTGCTTCAGATGGTTATTATAATATATATAAGCATTAGAGAAAGACTTGAATTTCGATCTAAGAAGTGTGTGCCCACACACCAGGACGACTGTTACTCCCACAGTCAGTGAGCAGCCTGGCCAGAGACAGCTGAGACTGACAGAGAGAGAGGCCTCGGAGATGATGTGGGTGAAATTTCTTCTCCTGTCGCCCACCAGGATGCTGCTGCAACAATAGAATTTACACTGGAAATCAAGCCTTACTCTCCAGTAGATGTGACTAAATCCAAAACTGCAAACAGCCTCCTGGGAGAGAGAGCGGTCTCCTTTCATTTTTTTTTTGTAGTTTATATGGAAATGGGAGGAGACAGATGACGCAGACTCATCCCGTTCCCGGGCCTCACAGGGGGTCTCCTTGCTTTGCCGTGAAGCTCCCTCTTGAGCTTTCAGAAATGACTCCGTGGTTAAGAGCACTTGTTGCTCTCACAGAGGTCTCAGGTCCAGTTCCAGCACCCACATGGTGGCTCGCAACCATCCGTGACACACAAACATGGTGCACATACATGCAGGTAGGCACAATACCATAGACACTGAGTAAAAATAGATCTTAAAATTTTTAAAATAAAAACCAGACAAATCTTTAGAAAGGAAGGATGGAAGGAAGGAAAGAAGGGATGAAGGGAGGGAAAGGGGAGACAGAGAGAGAGAGACAGAGACATGTACGGAGGGAGGGAGGAAAGGAAGGAGGGAGGGAGACAGAGAGAGAAGGAAGGAAGGAAGAAAGGAAAGAAGGGAGGGAGGGAGGGAGGGAGGGAGGAAGGAAGGAAGGAAGGAAGGAAGGAAGGAAGAAGGAAGGAAGGAAGGAAGGAAGGAAGGAAGGAAAAAAGAAAAGAATGAACTTCTTGGTTCAGGTAGACAGTTACCAGGGGCACCCAGCTCTTCTGGTACCCTGCTCCCTGAGTCTTCCCAGGAGCCCCCAGCCCTGCCTCATTGTCCAACAACAGCTGCTCCCCCCCCACACACACACACACTCCGTTTCCTCCTTCTGGTCCATCGAGACCCCAGGATCTGGGGATTTTTATCTGAAGGAGATGGGTTTGTCTTGATGGAACTCTGAGAAAGGAACTGAAAGCGTCTGTGTGATGCCTCCCTTGAGAACGAACTCTGCAGACATTTGGTTAGGGCAGGGTTAGGACAGCTTGGCTACTCAGGACCCAGAGGAGGTGACCGAAATTTAAAAAAAAGGCAGCTGCTGAAAGACTGATGGATGGAAATGTCTAGATGACATTTACATTTGTTCACAAAACACCAAGGGACTCCTGGGACTCAGCAGTGAGCCAAGAGGAAAGACACCAGTCTTTAGGGGTCTTTCAGGGTGGCTGGTTCTCTTCTCCTACCTGATGATCACCAGAAACAAGTAATTCTTTTTAAAAGTCCTCCAGAGGAGGAAGCGTAAGTTTCAAAGATGCACAGGGGTAGGAACCACGGGGGTCACCATGGTAGAGCCAAACTGAGCCACCTGTTCCTCTGTGGTTTTTCTATCCACTCAGCATTTTTTACTAAATGTTTACTGGACACCAGTTCCGGTGCGAAACTAGGTTAGACATGCCTTACTTTGAGGACATTTTCCATCTGTCTGTCTGTCTGTCTGTCTGTCTGTCTGTCTCTCTCTCTCTCTCTCTCTCTCTCACTGTGTGTGTGTGTGTGTGTGTGTGTGTGTGTGTGTGTGTGTGTGAATGTGAGTGTGTATGTGACTAGGAATAGAGGCTAGACCACAGCTCCCCAAGGATTTGAAGAATGAAAAAATTTTTAAGGCCAGAAACACTTTTAACCAGAGTCTCCCATACCTCTTACCTTTCCAAAAGCAGTTCTTGACAGTGGTAGTGCAGACCTTTAATCCCAACACTTGGGAGACAGAAGTAGGTGCATCTCTGTAAGTTCAAGGCCAGTCTGGTCTACAGAGCAAGATCCAGGACAGGCACCAAAACTACACAGAGAAACCCTGTCTTAAAAAAAAAATTAAAATTAAAATAAATTTTTAAAAAGGCGCCACTGATGGTGCGTGCTCTCTCTCCCCTCTTCCCTCCCCTCTCTCTTTAAAGGTATGCAATTTATTAGTGTTTAGCACTGACATTCAATGATACTCCAAAATGTGTTTTGAGCTTCAAACTAAGTGTTAGAGAATCTGCAAGCGCTGGGAAGAGCTTTCTCTGGAGTTCTCTTTTCTACCCAAATAGCGTATCTATCAAGGAAGAAGCTGCCTTTCATCCTCGTACTGAATCCTTATCAACCAAGCAAGATGAAATCTAAACCAGACAGGAAGGGAGTGAAAATCAAACAGTGCACCCGGGGCCCAGAGAAGCCAAGAAATTCTTCCTTCTGTAAGTTGCTTTTGATCACAGTATTTCATCATGGCAACAAAAAATTAACTAAGATGGACAGATCAATCAACTGATCAGATAATAGATACATAGTAGATAGATAAATAGATAGATAGATAGATAGATAGATGATATATAGTAGATAGATGATAGATAGATAGATAGATAGATAGATAGATAGATAGATAGATAGATAGATAGATAGATAGGAGAAATATACTCTGGGCCCTGTAGAGAGAGGTTCATAAATTTCTTACTAGTGTAGATGACAGAACACTGTAGTTGGAAAAGTATGTTAGGATGTGATTGAAACCTGTGCCAAACTTCACAACTTAAAGTGAAACCTGTTTTCTCTTTCCAAGTCCCAGTCAGCTTAGTCCCTGATTTGGGACTCTGCTGTTAGCCAGAGCCTTCACTGTGTATTGTCCAACACTGCCTCCAGCTGAAGCCCCGTGTCCCTCCCTACCTCACACTGGTGTTTGTCAGCACACTCAGTCCCTTCTGTCATTCATAATAATCAGCAGATGTCCTTGTGGTTTCACACTGTCCCAGCCTACTTCTCAGTAAAACCGCTGGCAGTTGATACAGGCATTAAAAGATGACGAAAAGTCAACACAGAACACAAACACCTCAACCTCAAGGTTGAATTCATGCTCTCTCCCGAGCTGATGACAAGAAAATCTTTATAGAGCCTGCTCCATGTAGGATTCCCAAAACTCTGTTGAAAGTAGTCCTGGTTTCTTCTCGGAAAAGGATAGAAGGACTCTAGGCTTCTTGTGGAGTCAGGGTGATACGGTACCTACAAGTTCTGCTTATTTGGAGACAATGGCAATCTAAGAGTATTTTCAACTTGGCAAAAAAGTAGGAGAAGGAAAAGGAAAAGGAAGAAGGAGAAAAAAGAAAGAAAAGAAGGAAGGAGAGGGAAATAAAGGAAGAAAGGGAGGGAGGGAGGAAGGAAGAGAGGGAAGGAAGGAAGGAGGGAGGGAGGGAGGGAGGGAGGAAGGAGGATGGAAGGAAGGAAGGAAGGAAGGAAGGAAGGAAGGAAGGAAGGAAGGAAGGAAGGAAGGAAGGAAGGAAGCCACATGCTTGTCAAAGCTTCAGCGCCCCCTCCATTGTCACCCTTTTGCCCACAACAGCTTTAGCCTGAATCCCATCTGGGACCTGGCTTCTAGGAGCCCCCACTCCAAGCTGGCTGTGTAGCTGGGAGTCTCCCGGCTGGGAAGCGAGGGGTGCTTCTGGCCTTCAGCTAACCTCACAGTCTGTGTATTTCTGGTCCTATTCACCTCTCCAAGAAAGAAACACACAGGGCCCATGACTCAGTATCATCTCCGGAATCTGTCGGCAAATCTCTCCCTTTCCTGCTTCCTCAGCTTAGCAAAAGGTTCTGAACAGTTTCATCCTTTCCTGACCTCTGAGTTCCAGCCCCTGGGGGGAGAAGGTCTTTCCTGACCACCTTGTAGTGGGTAGTTGTTCCAGCTTTGACCTGGAAGTGCCACCCCCCTTGAGGCTTCAGTAACTGTCACACCTACAAGGCAGGGCTGAGACGGGAGCCCTGAAGACCCAAGATCTGGATGGGCTGGCTCTCTTGGTTCCTGGATCCTGGACGCTGGAGGTAGACTGAGCAGAGTTTTCCAGAGAACACCGCTGGGCTGCGCTACACCTTTCCCGGACCCTGTAATCTATCCCTTTACTTGTAAGTTACCCCACAAAATAAACCTCCCTCTTAACTACGTGGGGTGGCTTTAATACTACCACCAATACCACTTCACTCTCTAGGTCTTCTTCAACATTCCTCATCTAAACATACATCCAGTATAAGGTTCCTTCACCCAAGAGTGTGGAAGTCTCTCCTCACATGTAAAGAAACACTGTTTATTTGAGACAGAGTCTCCTGTAGCTGTGACTGGCCTCAAAGGTAGACAAAGGAGATCTCGAACCTCTGGTCATGTAGTCCCCTGTCCCCAATCCTTCCCGTTCCCCCCCCCATCCCCTTCCATCCCCCACTTGTCTGCCCTCCCCTTCATCTACCAGATGCTGGGATTACAAGCCATTTTATTCACTGCTAACGATCAAACCAGGGCTTTATGGATGCCTCATCCCAAGAATCCTCTTTTTAGTGATCAACACAGTCAAACCATGAAACTGTGACAAGCAACGGTTAGCACAGTGTGTTTATCTTTTCTTGTTACACGGTTCTGCTTCAATACATTAAACACCTGTCTTTGTCCATCAAGTCCTGAGAATGTGCACTCGCTGGGGTCTGAATGCGTCTCCTCTGACTCAGGACCACAGAGGTTCTGTTTTGCTGTATCTATTCTATAGACCACCCTCTAGCATTTCATCCACTCTACGAGTGCTTTTCTCGTTCTTTTCCATGGAGAGATCCCTCAGAAAAGGAAGTTGGAGACGGACGGACGGGAGTCAGGATAGTATCTTGGGAAGGTAGTATCTCTGTAAAATCCTGAAGGGGACATGCATACCTGTCACAGGGGTGTATGGAGGAAGAAAGTTCAAGGCCGAAGAGCGAGTGCAAAGGGCCTGTGGCAGGAACATGCCTGGTGGCTTCAGATGGCAAAAGGGAAGCCAATGCAGTGACAGAGGAGCAAATGCTGAGAACAGGATGGGGCAAGGTCTTTGGGGGCATGTTGTGTGAGCCAAATGTGCTGTCGGGATGGCTTTGTGTTACAAAAGCCTTTTCCAACACGATCAGCTAATAGAAGCTCTCTGCATTGGCTGTGGACTGAGCTCTACTGCCCTCCCCCCCCCAGACCCCACCCCAGCTCCTAATGACAAACAGCTTTATGACAACTTGATGGGGGGGGGAGGTGGAGCATAATCTAATTATCTACAGGTGTGTGTGTGTGTGTGTGTGTGTGTGTGTGTGTGTGTGTGTGTGTGTGGTGTGGTGTGTTCTGAGGAGGGGTGATATGTGAATGTATGTGGACAGGCTCAGGTGCCTGTGCCCAGAGAAGGTCAAGGAGGATGTCCTGCTCTACCACTTCATTCCCTTGAGAAGAGTTTCTCACTGAACTTGGACCTAAGCTGGCAGCTAGCAAGCTCTAGCGATCCCAGTTTCTAACCCGGCACATTGCTGGAGTTTCTCATACAGGAGTCCTCTTACCCATCTTTTTAACATTGGGCTTGGGGACTCGGGGTACTAACTCGGGTCCTTAGGCTTGTGTCGCAAGTGTCCCAGGGCAAGATTTGTTAAAGGATTTGGTCTTGCATTGTGTGGTGATACTTTGTTTGTGCTTTTAACACAGATAAATCTTGCCTGAAGATCGAAGTGTGGAGCTAGCCACTAGAGGCCAGGCAGTGGTGGCCCACACCTTTAATCCCAACATTTCAGAGCAGGAAACAGGAAGTGATATGGCTGGGTGGAGAGAGGAAGTGATAAGGTGGGGTGGAGACAGGAGCTCGGCCCTTTCAGTCTAAGGATTCCGGCAGAGGTAAGATGTCTCTCCAGCGGCTGCTCTGCTCCTCTGATCTTTCAGCTTTCACCCTGATGGCTGACTCCGGGTTTTTATTATTAAGGCCAATTAGGATTCACGTTACAGCGGTGCATTCAAAAGAGAATATTGGCTTTCTGGCCTTCTCCTTCCTGCTCTTATCATGTATATTTTAGACTGTGATGAATCTTAAAAAACTAATCCTGGTGCTTGGGAGGCGGAGGTAGTCTTTGTGAATTCCAACATACAATGTATGCTTTACCTGTAAGCATTTAGGCTAGCCCCACCTAAGATCAACCTCCACCTCTGACTCCAGGAGTTCAAAGACACTTAAGACAACAGTCAATACCTTCCCTGAATGGCAGTTGGACTCAGGGCTGCTGGATGTTGAGGACACAGGTCACCGGCAAGCTCAAGTTTGGGTACATATCTGAGTGACAGGTGTTCAGGATTTTCTTCCTTATGAAAGAAAAGACAAGGAATCGTGACCTTTTTGAATAGCCAACCCCCCAAAAACCTTTTAGATTGGTGGTTCTCAACCTGTGAGTTGCAACACTTTGGAGGGGAGAGGTCGGACAATCCTTTCACACGGGTCACCTAAGACCATTGAAAAATACAGATATTTACATTACAATTCATAACAGTAGCAAAATGAGTTATGAAGTAGCAACCCAAATAATTTTATGAATGGGGCCACCGCAAGATGAAGAACTGTATTAAAGGGTCGCAGTGTTCGGAAGGTTGAGAACCACTGTTTTAGACTCTCCTCAGATTATCAGCTTCTTAGCTTCTGAACATATTTGGCCAACAGTAAAGGCTGTTTTAGTGATCTGAGTGCACAGTGCTTTCCAAATATCCCAGGGTTGCAAAGCTGGATATGAGGGACCCGAGAGACCGGACCCTGGTCCTCACACAATGCCTGCTTGTTTTAAACGAGTCCATGCTCTTTCCTGTGTGCTCAGACTGAAGCAGACTTTACACTTCTCTAGCTGCGGGCTGTCAGGATGCTGGAACTCAAAGGCTGGAAGACGCAGAGAACAGAAGCCCAAACCCAAAGGTTGCACACTCACGTGGGCACGCAAACCCGCAGATTTTATGAGGTTAGTGTTTACCAAAAGGCAGGATTTATAGCTCCATGTAATTTACAGCTTTTAAATGCAGTGTTATAATGCAAATAAATTTTTTCCCCTTCCCGGTGTGGTGAGCTCATGAATAAACGTGAAAAGGATGCGAGGCTGGCGACAAAGACTGAAGAGGGAATGAATCAGCGTGCCTGCCTTCCGCAGACAGTCTCCCCTGCCTATGGGATCGGCTCACTGCTCTGCATGAAGACTGGACCACAGTTATGTGTGACATGGTGCTGAACAATTCCCATCCGAGGCAACGGACCAGGAATGCTGCTCGGCCCATGGTGCAACAAAAATGTATGAAATCGCATTAGCAGAAAAACAAGATTTCTGGGTCTTATCACAGAAAGGCTTTTGCACCTCCTAGACGAATGTTCACCTCTAATTGAACAAGTGTTACCCTCTTTATTCCTACCTGAAAGTGCCTTTTACAAGTCATAATTAAACGCAGGTTCTTTATAATCCCATCATGATGGGATCTTTAGCGCCTGAATGCCCTGTTCATTAGCAGGATATTTAGGGCTTTTTTTTTTTCAGGGCTTAATTTGACTACAATTCATTTGCATGCCCTGAATATGCATTTTAAATCTGAACAAGAACTCCATTTAGCGGCTTTCTAAAACAAGTTCTGCAAGGCAGGAGTCTACAATCCTAGCAAAACAAACACTGCATAAGACTCCATCTGTGGTTGAAAGGAAAAAATATCTCAGCAGCAGGGAAAATAAAAAATAAAAATAAGAAACCCCTCAGGCATTCTCCAGATGAATATGAAAAGTGTTAAGAGAGTAGACAATTAAGAATGGTAATTTTCAAAACTTGATGTCTTACCGTGAGAATGCCCCTGGTAGGAAAGTTCTGCGGAACTTTAGGGGACCGTCATTTCTCAGACGCTGTGGTAGACAGCACCCACCACATAACAGACCTCGGGCCTATGAAAGGCTTGAAGGGGTTAAGTTGGTTAAAATTCAGTACTGCTTTGATGAGAAAACATTATGCGTTCTACTCGCCGGCTGTTACATTTGGAAAGCTTTTAGGTAGAACAGTTAATTTAGCAGACCCAACAAGCTCAACCACGAAGTTATTAAATGATAGGAGGTTTGTAATAGAGATGCTTTTTTCTTGCGATGTAAGTGTGGTGGACCGGACTTCTGCCCCCACTCGCCCCACCACCCCCCGCCCCCCCCCCCCCCCAACCCCACTCCCGAGAAGACTGATTCCTTCTTCAATTGATCCTTGCTCATAAAGGGCCAGAAGCCAGCAAATGACTTCTGAGGCTAGCCTAGCACTAGAACTGTTAGTTCTCTGCCTCTCCGAAGGATTCTCAGGCACCTGGACAATTCCAGGGACAATTCCAGAGCCCTGGGTTTCTTAGGCAAAGAGGTTGGCTAGCTGCTTGTGGCCCGGCTTCCTTCACCTGTAAAATTCTTCACTTCTCTTCAGAGAATAAAAGTGTGACCCTTGGGGGAAAGCCATGCTTCTAAGTTGGAGGTTTCTTTTAAAATCCTTAAAGGACAAAATAATGTCTAACAGGATTTTGTTTCAAGGTCAAAGTGCACCAATACTATGAAGTCATGAAAACACGTGGACAGAGACTCACACTAAACAAGAGACTGGTCCAAAGTATCTCAGCCCAGGAACTCTGTCTCCTAAAGGACCAGCAATGTCCTGTACCTGATGCTCTTTTTAAATTTAGTTTATTACAACTTTATATTGCTGTAAATTAGTTGACAGGGCCCATTGGCTGAATTTCTATAGCTGTTTAGAATAAGAACTGATTCTAAAAACCAAGACAAACACAAATTTAATAAAAAGACAAGCAAGTAAATCTGGTAAGATTCATTTAAATGAAGTGTACAAAAATGAATTTTTTTTTTTATTTTCACAGGCAGCTATTTTGGAATTCTTGAGCCACAGCTTAGAAGAAGAAATTTAATACACTTTTGTTTTTCTATTTATCAAAACCTCCTATGTGTGTAACTAGCTGTGAATACTTTTTTTTAGTAATTTAAATCTCTTGAAAATGAATCTTAAACATCCAGATGCACTTAAATCAGTGAAATACCGAATTTAAGTGCAATTAGAGTTTTATGTGTGGTTCCCTCTTCCCACAAATAGCAACTACCTGCATAATTGAACTATATTCTTTTTCTCTATATTTTAAAAATGTATTTAGCCTACTACATCTCACAACATATTGCTATTGGTTATATGTGCCATATTATGTGTAAAATAAAAGACTGGATTAAATTAACTATCATATATGCCACTAATAATTGCTGAAACTACTTGGCGTGAACTATAACACCAACATGGCTTTTATCCATTAGAGCTAAAGATTTAGGAAGTGTCTCCAAATGAAACTCAAATTAACTGGCTCAGTGTCTTCCCACACCAAAGCTCACAGCTCTGTTTTATTTAGAAGATATTAGCATTTCATTTTTAAAAATCTGTGAATTATTAGTGACTTCAGTAATCAGAAAATGGCCAAAAGATTGAAATGTTTCTAAAGTAAACACCAATATACTTTAGCAACACCATTTACAAAAACACAAGGCATATAAAAACATTTTTGGGTACAAAAGTCTATGAAAAAATGAGAAAGATTAATACTAAGCTCTTCCACATTGCTGAAGCAGAAATCTTAACTCTGAAATTACATTCATAGATCCAGCCATGTGGTGCATTCTAGGATAACCAAACCAGGAAAATCTTGTTTTTTCTTCTTTTTTTCTTTTACCTTTCTGTTTATGGACTCTTTCTTGCATAGTTGGTCCAGAAATGACATAAAATGACTTTCTGCACATGTTCCTTGAGAAATGTTTATTAGTCTGTCTAAAGCTGTGTCCAACCAGATTTTTAAGTGCTTAGCAAATTTATTCTCCATGAACTCTATAATCTGCCCATAGAAAATATTAATTAAATATACCACTTGATACTCTATTGTCTTTGCATAACTCTTCAAATCCTTACCATTCCGAAAATATACATATATAAAGGAAGATTTCAGTGCATCAAGTAAGCTATCCAAACTCCTACTCAAAGTATATCTATTATCAAGTTGACTTGAAGTGTAGTCTCTTCTGATGGTAAATGTATCAGCAGTGGTTTAAAGCTGCTAAAACAAATACAATGCACTATAAGTCAGGCCAGGGTGACTTGTCTTATTTTCATATAGTATTTTTTTCTTGGATTATTTTAGCTCCAAACGTCTAGCTAGACATGAGGTGAGGTTAAGTTCATGCTGACACCCCAAGAACCTTTTTGCTCAAGTCTTGTATATAGGCTATGTTGCCAAAAATTTTGTATGAAAAAAAAAAAAGTTGTTTCTTTTTTTTGTTTTGTTTTTGTTTTTGTTTTGTTGGTGTGTAGCCCTGGCTGTCCTAGAACCAGCTCTGTAGACCAGGTTGACATCAAACTCACAGAGATATACCTGCCTCTGCCCCATCCTTCCCCGGTGCTAGAATTAAAAGTGTGTGCCACCATGTCCAGCTTGAAAAAATTGTTTCTTAAAAAAATGATCTCTCTAACAAAGATCTGATTAACTTAATACAGAATTAGGTTTTATTCTCCATGGTTATGCTTCCATATGAACCATTCATAAAACACACTTTATGAATAATTTCAATGCTATTTTCAATGTGATTTTAGGTATCACATTTTACCTATCTTGACACCAAAAATACATGTAACTACATTTTACTCAAACAATTACAGATTTCCTCTTTTTTAAATGATAGTCAAATTAAATTGACTTCAATTTATGCCATACTGGTGGACTTTATAAGGAATTTAATAACAACAGTAAAATTCTAAAATGCTAAATAAAAATTTTGCAACTGCCACAAAGTTAAGAAGGATTATTTCTAGATAAAGGCAGTCAAGAGATATATAAAGGAAAAGATAACATAATAAAGTTAAGTTTTCTGCATGTTAGAAAGCTAAGCAAGAAGCTGCAAACAAGCTCACATGCAATGGACGGAAAGAGTATTGGCAAGAAGCAGCTTTTTTTTTATATGATAAGCACTCTCAAATAACACATACTAATGAAGAAAGACTATGAATAATTCTAATAGGGAAATGCCACTTACAGCAAAAAAAAAATTTAAATTACCACACTCACTAGTAGATAAATGCAACATTACAATATTTGGCTTTGTAACCTATACAGTTGACAAAATACACTTTCAGTGTTAATGCTCACCAAGACAGCATGCATCTATTATTTATAAGAACATAAGTTTATATTAATTTTAGGAAATCATATTGACAGATTTTGAAAAGCATTCCTGGTCACTAAATATTAATTCTGCTTCTAAAGATTTTGTTGTTGTTGTTTGTTGTTTGTTTGTTTTCGAGACAGGGTTTCTCTGTGTAGCTTTGCGTCTTTCCTGAAACTCACTCTGTACCCCAGGCTGGCCTTGGACTCACAGAGATCCACCTGCTTCTGCCCCCCAAGTGCTGGGATTAAAGACGTGTGCCACCACCACCCAGCAAGATCTTTATTTTTAAGTATGTGTATGTGTGTATGTCTTGTGTGTGAATTTGCTCACATGACTGCAGTGCCCACGGAGGCCAGAAGAGGGTGTCAGATCCCCTGGAGCTGGAATTACAGGCAGCTGTGCAACATGGGTACAGGAAACTGAACTCAGGTCTTCTGTAAGAGAAGTATGATTCATCTTTTAATGGCTGAGCCACCTCTTCAGCCCCTAATTCTGCTTCTAAAGAAGTAATTCAATATAGGCTCATGCATGCCTCTGCAAAGAGTTCGTTGCAATGCCATTTATGATGGTAAAATATCAGCATAAGCAGCATGTCCAATGGGTGGTATACAATTTACTAGTTTAAAACTTTATTCGTGTCACAGAATATTACACAATCATTATCAAAATGCTTCCAAAACACCTTTAACAACCTGGAAGTTTGTCATGATACAATGCTAAATGAGAATTCAGGGCTAAAACTTATGCTTGTATAATAATTAAAATATGTAAATGAATACACTGGTTGGTTTCAATTACATACTATAATTTTTATCCTCATTTATATATTTTCCAGCTATTTTACTACAAAAAAATGTGTTCCCTTCATAATTATAAAACTCTTAGCTTTTAAAGGTGTGGCAATTTTGACATTATTGAAGTAGGGGTAGAAGTAGCTAGATAGATTAGACACAGCCATAGATGGATGTGTTACTATTCTATATACGTATCAGCACATGCATTATCACAGTACACAGTTACATCATTCCGGTTTAAATAGTGTCCACCTTAATTTTCTGTTATAAAGTCATTTGGTAGCTGAGGTGCCATCCGAATGGCCATTACTATTCAGGCTTGTCCATAAAGTTTAATACCTTACATGAGGATGCCTTCCTTACAGTCAACAGACCTCCTTTCTCCTGTTCACATTTCATCTTGTGATAACTCAGACTGCTTACAAAAGTAGAATACGAATAGAAACTAAAACTATCGTCTTTCATAGAACGGGTACCATTCCTCCCCCCCCCCCCCGCAGCTCTCATTTTACTACCACGTGGCCCTCCAAGGGGCTTCTCTATGGAGCAGTCCACAGCACCACCACTATCCCCATGTTCGCCTGGAACGTCCCTTCTGGCCTGAAATATCCACACTACTGAAAAGCCTTCGAAATAACAGGGAAGAGGAAGTCACCGCAGAAGGAAATCACTCCAGCCAATGCGTCCCTCCTCTGTGTGGGGGCTGGAAGTTGTCGATATCACATTCTTTCACTTTTCAAAGTGCATCAAAGATAAACACATAATAAGATGACATAGGGACCACACGCACTTAAGAAAAAGCCTAGACCTTGGCATCTTTCGGTGACTTCTTGGAAAGCCTATCCAAGCACATTGCAAGAAAATGGTGCAGAATTCCCAGGAAGGAGTTCTATCAGAAAAGATGCCTTTTCCCATCACACGGTTGCTAGGTTTAAGAGGTCTACGTCCTAAAGATACAAAAGCCATCGTATTCTACTACAGAAGACGCCATTCAGTCCATCCGATAACTGATTTTAAAATGGTTGTCCAGAGAAAGCCATGTACAATTCAGTTTTAAGATTTGCTGAAGCAGATAAACATTAGTCCCACCTGTGGTCAAGTTCTTGTCCTGACCTTAACTGGAAATACATAATTTTGAATTGAAGACTTTCTTATCTGCAGTTGGCAGTTCAGATTACGGTATAAACTCACATAGCTCTGACAGTTAATCCGATATCTTTGATTGGAAATGTGGTCAGCAGTTTATTTATTTCACCTTTTATTATGAAAGCTCATCATCACTGGAGAGGGGCTGGCATCATCCCTCCCAAGGCTCCTTTTCTAGTTCTCACTGCTCCTGGTTAGAAAATGCTGCACACCTTGGATGTGTTTGCTTGAACACATTAATTCAAACACATTAAAATTCCTATTTACATATGCAAGCAAAAGGTGAAATTAAAAAATACAACAGACAACCTTGTAACACCACATCCCTTTCCCTTTATACAGTTGAATTTTTGATGAAAAACAATTTATGTTACCACTCTTTCAAGGACAAGAAATAATCTTCATTTTAATTTGTAGAATAATTCTTAGTCCGTCACAATTAATTTTTTAAGGATCTGTCTAGAAGCAGCTTATTAAATGAATAGCTTGATGCTATATATCAATATATATTTTAATTATAAATGTAATTGTATTTTGGCAATATCTTGATCAAATAACTAATTTTGATCATCTCTCATATATGACCGAGGCTTAAAGTGTTAGTGACAAAGTCATTTATTTCAAAAAATTTTTTGTAACTATTCGTTCATCTGACATGAAATGAATCTGAAATACAACTGCTGGTTTTAGAAGAATTTTAAAATTTAGACAATGGCAAGACAATTTCTATACATTATTCCTGTAGATTTATGCTCCTATTCCTTTAAACAGGACAGAGCTATTAAACGTTTTTAAAGAGACTATTTTACGTTTAATGTTTAACAAAAAAATGATTTTTTAAAAAGTTCTGTTATTTTGGTTTGAAGCCAGGTTTCTGAGGCTTAAAGGCTCCAGAGCAGGTTGCTATGTTGCATTGCCATCTAGTGGATGACAGTGGTTATTGCAAGGATAAAAAGATCTCCATTTCCTCTCAGAAAAAGCATGAGAACTCAAAGAACCTAAAGATGGCCCCTAAACTAACACAGGGATTTTTAAAAATTACATTTGTTTACTTGGGGGTTGTGCACGTGCGTGTGTGCGTGTAGGGAGGTCAGAGGACAACTTCGGAAGCGGGCCGTCTCCTACGTGTGGGTTCCAGACTTGACATAAAGTGCCCTTACCCACAGAGCCATTCGCCAGCCTCATGCTTCTCTGGAAAGCATCAAAACTATGAAAATATAGGAAATCAAGGTACGCCGTCATAGCTTATGGCAAATAGAAATCCAGTTTAAGGGACAAAAACCATGCACAAATACAGCATGTTGCAAGATATACAGTTATTGGTCACTTTGTAGGTCCCTTGTTGTTCACATAACAAACGTTATCGTTATGGGTTTGCAAGTTTGACTCAGTGGCGGGTGTGCTGGGCATGCAGGAGGACCACTGAGTCAAGAAAAGGAGGTGTTAGCCTTAGATTATGTTGTGTGTCTTGTTTTAATTTTAATTTATTTATTGTGTATGTGTGTGTTCGTACAAGTGTTTTTACATTTTCCAAATGAAACACAAAAGAAGTTAGATAAATGTACTTGAAAATGATTCTCTATGGGGTATGCAAAAGGACATGTAGAAAGAATAATGTTTGAAGCAAGATTTCTCTATAAGACTTGAAGTCATAAATTTTATACATTTGAAAACTTTAAATTCACTTAAAAAAAAGTCAACTGACATAAATCAACCACCAAATAAGTAACATGATCATTTAAAAAAAAAAGAATTAGACCAGATAACTTCAAATTATGATTACTGTAAGTTCCTGATGGGCATATACTAAAGACAAAATGGGGTACAACCTTACTTTAACTTATACCAGCCGTCTTATCTACCAAAGTCTGTTTGAACTAGTTTGTGTATATAATGAGATAAAGCAAATTATTACATGTTGTAGATACTGAAGTTTTTCAAGTAAAGAGAGAATAAGAAAAATTCAGGTTAGTAAAAACCTTGTAATGTTTTTTTTATTTGAAAACATTACTATGTATGCTGGAGAGATGGCTCAGTGGTTAAGAGCGCTGGCTGCTCTTCCATAGGACCCAGGTTCTATTCCCAGAACCCACCTGGTGGCTCACAATTGTCATTAATTACAGTTCCAGGGAATCCAATGCCCTCTTCTGATCTCTGTGAGCATTGCATGCATGTGAGATACAGCCATACACACAGGCAAAGCACCCATATACATAAATTAAAATAATTTTTAAATGTCACTATGATCTATGAAAAACACTTATATTAAGAATATGAATATCTTTTTTTTTTTTTTTTTTTTTTTTTTTTTTGTTTTTTGTTTTTTGAGACAGGGTTTCTCTGTGTAGCTTTGTGCCTTTCCTGGAACTCACTTGGTAGCCCAGGCTGGCCTCGAACTCACAGAGATCCGCCTGGCTCTGCCTCCCGAGTGCTGGGATTAAAGGCGTGCGCCACCACCGCCCGGCACAAGAATATGAATTTCTTATCTCTATCAACTGTAAGGTTTAAAACAGTAAGAGTCTAACAGCAACAATGCTCATGTTACCTCAATTATGTCTCTAAAAGTCATTTCCCATATAAAGAACTAAGTGTCCCTACAGAGATGGCTGATTCCAGATCAAAGGCAAATCATAAAGCTGTAACCTCTTTTGCCAGGAAGCAAGGAAAACACCAACAGAGTACAGAAATCCCCGGGAAGGATGCTTCACAATCAGATGATGTAAGAGTGGACCTTAGGAAGGAATGACTAAAACATATAAAATATATTGAATATATAAAAACCCATATGCTGCGGATGGAGATATGGCTCTGCAGTTAATGGCACTTCCTGCATTCCCAGAGGACCCAAGTTCAATTCCCAGCAACCATGTCTGGCAGCTCACAACCACCTGTAACCCCAGCTCCAGGAGTGATCCCAATGCTCTCTTTTGGCCTCCTTGGGCACATACATACATATGGTATGCATTCCCACAAATTCACACACATATACATAAATAAAAATGAAAATAAATACATAATCTTGTCTTTAAACACTTTCATGCTCACAGAGACGCTTTTTTTAAAAAAGGAGAGAGAAAATTATTTTATTAAACATCATTAGAGGAAAAGATAGTCACAGCTCCTTGTCCTGGACACCAACAGTATGAAAATGCTCAGTATTTAACCTATTTTTCTTGAATGAGCAGATCAATAGAATCAAGTACCCCAATTGTTAAAGGAGAGATCTTCCCAAATTATTATTTATACAGTAAAACAAACTATGAAGCCTAAGAAATGATAGAATTAGAAATTAGCCATTTTGGCGGGGTGGTGGTGGCGCATGCCTTTAATCCCAGCACTCGGGAGGCAGAGGCAGGCGGATCTCTGTGAGTTCGAGGCCAACCTGGACTACAGAGTGAGATCCAGGACAGGCGCAAAGCTACACAGAGAAACCCTGTCTCAAAAAAACAAACAAAGAGAGAGAGAGAGAGAGAGAGAGAGAGAGAGAGAGAGAGAGAGAGAGAGAGAGAAAGAAAGAAAGAAAGAAAGAAAGAAAGAAAGAAAGAAAGAAAGAAAGAAAGAAAGAAAGAAAGAAAGAAGGAAGGAAGGAAGGAAGGAAGGAATTAGCTATTTTATAGAGAAGCCAGTGTTTTTCCCTGTTGGGTTAAAGTGAGGAGACGATCAGCAAACACCGACATCATCAGGTGCAAGTGTGATAAGGCCCTAGATATTCACAATGCGTTAAAGTAAAAGTTTGCTCAGCTGCTATGAACCCAAGAACTGCTGTTTTCAAAGAAGGAATCAGGCTGTAACCAGGACCCAGCCACCGACTCAAGAACCAGTCAAAATGGGACATGAAAAGCTTCCAATTTATGTGCAAAACAGAGGTAGGATATCCCATCAGATGATACCAACACCATGGAGGAGTAATCAGATCCAGAATTTCTCTTTTATCAGCTGAAAGGAAAAAAGAAGTTTGCTACTGCAGATAGATGGAAAAAAAAAAAAAAAAAGCAAGAGGGCGTGTGGACATGGTATGGATATCTGAATTGGAGAAAACCCACCTTTTAAAGAAAACATTTGTTAAACAATCAAAGAACTTTGAATATGAGCTAGGTACTAAAGGATACTGATGGATCATTGTTACCTTTTCATGTGTGGTGATGGTAAACGGTTACAGTCCCTTCTCAGGGACACATTAAAACACAAGGTGTGAAATAGTAATGTGTCTAGGATTTGCTTTTAAATATTGCAGGAAAAAAAGAATAGAAGGGGAGGAGGAGGAATAGGCAATGTAGAGAGTAGGCAAAATGCCAATCACCATTAACACCAGAGGGAAGGCACTTGGGTTTGTTCCACAGTGAATCTCCATTTGTGTATACCTACAATAAAAGCCTTCCACAAGGAAGAAAATTCTGTGTGAAGTCGGGGGGAGAAAAGTCCTCACAGGACTGCTAAGATTGCCTCAGTAAGTAAAGATCCTTGCTGCCAAGCCTGACAAGCTAAGTTCAGTCCTGGGATCCATGTGGTGGAAGGGAGGATCAACTCTTGTGGATATCACACACACAGACACACATACACACACACACACACACACACACATACATACACACACACACACACACACACACACACACACACACACAGAGAGAGAGAGAGACAGACAGACAGACAGACAGACAGACAGACAGACAAAAAGACAAAAAGACAGAGACAGAGATATAATTTAGAAAAAAAAAAAAAAAACCTCACAAACCACTGTCCTAAAGTAAAACACTGAGTTAAGAGAAAAGGCCAAGCTGAGGACTCACTGCTTGTTCCCCACGCCTGGCGTCCTCTGAGCAAGACTTCCAAAGGAGGAAATTACACCACGCCAAAGGCATTTCCCTCTCACACTCAGATTCTCAGCCTGGGAAGCAGTTTCTTTCTCAAAGAAACAGAAGCACAGCATCACAGAAAAGATTGCTGTGTCTTTTCTCTCTCTTAGTCTATCCACGACAGCTGAACCCTAATACATTGCCTCTCTCCTCCCTGCTCTCTGCCCACCCCAACTCTCTACACAGCACTTGATAAATCTTAAATGTGTCTCTCTCCCAAGGACCTCAGTTCCTCGAGGGCAGAGATTCAATTCCCCAAGGGCAGAGATTCTGCCTTTTAATATTCTTTCCACTCCTAACAACTTCCGGCAAATGGATTTGCCATAAAGACCTGACTGTGGTGGTTAATTGTCATTGTCAATGGGGCTGGATTTGGAATCACCAGGCGACACACCCAGTCACCAGGTCTGTGAGGCTGTTTCTAGGATTTCAACGTGAAGAAGGCTCATGTGACTGTGGGCGACACCATCCTGTAAGCTGGGATGAAAATGGGGGGGGGGAAGAATTCAGAAAATGGCTCCAGAGTTTTTTTTTTCTCTGCTTGCAGACTGCAGATGCAAGTGTGACAGAGAAAGGGACACTCCTGTCGTTCCTTCTCCGCACTGATGGTCTGTGTTCCTAATAAGTCCTCCCTTCTCTAAGTGGCATCTGTCAGCTGTTTTCTCACAGATATGAGAACAGTAGCTAACACTATCAAAAACACACACTCGGTACTACTGTGTTCTACAAGTCTTGCTGATCCTCCCGTGGGGCTCTCACTACCCCAAATCCCTGTCCTTAATATCTACTAAGACTTGGAAGATTTTCTGAAATAATTAATTCCTTTGCTGATTTTATGGATCAAATATTATTACAGGGTGGTGGTTTGACTAGGAATGGCCCCCATAGGCTCATATATTTGAATGCTTGGTCATAAAGGAGTGGCACTACTGGACAGAGATTAGGAGGTGTGGCCTTGTTGGGAGGAGGTGTGGCCTTGTTGGAGGAGGTGTGGCCTTGGTGGAGGAGGTGTGGCCTTGGTGGAGGAAGTGTGTCACTGGGGGTGGGCTTTGGAATTTCAGAACCTCAAGCCAGGCCCAGTGTCTCTCTCCTTCCTGGTGCCTGCTGATCTGGATGCAGAACTCTCAGCTCCTCCAGAACCATGTCTACCTATGTGCAACCATGCTTTCCACCATGCTGACAATGAACCAACCCTCTGAAACTGTAGCCAGCCCCAGTTAAATATTTCCCTTTATA
The DNA here is from genome assembly GCF_004664715.2 of Peromyscus leucopus. Lineage (NCBI taxonomy): Eukaryota > Metazoa > Chordata > Mammalia > Rodentia > Cricetidae > Peromyscus > Peromyscus leucopus. The sequence continues at coordinate 40,817,939 of NC_051085.1, read as the reverse complement.
AGAGTTGCCTTGGTCATGGCCTCTCTTCACAGCAATAGAACACTAGCTAAATTATGTGGCAATCCTTTTATCCAGATGTGACTCTCTATAGTTTCATCTTACCTGAAATCCAAAAAAATATTAAGCAGGCAATTCCAGAGATCAGTAATTCATGTCTTAAAGCCCATGCTGCTGAGAGGAGTGGTGATGAGGTCTCACACCATCCTGTTCACCGCATTGTGCCTGTTTGCGGGCAGTGTATCTACGTGTACTGAACATGTATGGGAAAGACAGGGAATGGAAGTTGCAGACATTCACGGTGGGGGGCATGGGGACTTATTCTTTATGGGTAATGGAGGACAATTGTACTTGTCAGTAAAAGAATGTCCACCCCTCTTTGTTCATGGATTGTGGGGATCTTTCACCAGAGAAGATCACTCAGACTCCGGTTTAAGCCAATAGAAAATCTTCTTTAGCGAACGGTGACCACAGTGAGTGTTCAGGATCCCAGTGTAGGACTGAGCCTTTCTCACAGGGAGCTTTAAAGCATCAAAAACCACATCCTGGGTTGACATACTTCAGTTAACAAAAAGTTAGCCAGAAGCCGAAGTCCAGAAACCAAAAAGCAAGGTTAATAGATTTAGAGACTTTCCAGGAACTATGGATTTTGATGAATTAACTCTTTGTTTTTGTTTTGGCTGGTGATGCTGTCTATGCGCTGAGTTTCATGGCCTGCATAGTCCTTCTATCATGGAGTCAATTGTGCTAAGGTCTGGGACTTACTAAGGGCTGGGGGCCTGATACTCATGTAAGGATTCTTGCCTGGGGCATGTCCAGGAAATGTTCAGTAAAGAGGTTTGTCACAATTGGAACAGGATATCCAGAGAATCAACAATAGAACTTCTGCATATAGAATTCTCTCAAGAGAAGTAATTGCATTTTCATAAGTTGAATTTGTTCTTGACTTAAAAGAAAACTCATTGGGGGAGGCTAAATTCCATAAATTAATCATTTAAAGCATGCAATCCAATGTTTGAAAATGCAGTCACACATTTGTAGAATCAGCTCGAGACTGTCACTTTAGGACATTTTTATCACCACCTTCCCATACCCATTAACAGTTGCTCACTGTGTCCCTCCCCCTCGGTACCCACACAAGAATCTATTTTTGACCTTTATAAATCCACCCATTACAGATATTCCATATAAACAACATTGACTAACACATGGTCTTTCTGAATGACTGCTTTCTTGGAACATAAGTTTTGCCTTGTTGTAGTATATATGAATATGCCAACCCTTTCATATTCATTCATTTTTATTTCCCAAAACAAATTCTTCTTTGTGTTTCTCTCAGCCCTGTCTCCCTGGACTTTTCAACCCCCCACTTTGAGGGCCACTCAAGGGGTACACGTGTAGAACTCTTATGTGGTTTTATGATGTCTTTTAATTATTTATTCAGTTGTTATTTTTATTGGTATATATTTATTAGACAATGTCATCCAGTCTATCATGTATCAGTCATCCCTCCTCCATTTCCTCCCTTTTTCCTACTCTCCTCCCAAATCCTACTCCAGTACATAAATGCATTTTGTTTATTTATTGCCATGATTATAGTTTTTTCTTCAATTTCCTACTAGCTCTTCATTGGAAATTGTCCCTGTAACAAAGGACAGATTTACAGAAAGTCCCCTATCATAAGATTTATATATATTCCTCCTACTCTGTAAAGCTGGTTTTTATTTTCTTGAATTTTTCTGAAACACCATTTTGAGATCATCCAAACTTTTTCTATTCATTATTGTTTTTGTGGTTAAGAACTCATCCATTGGCCAAAGGTGATAAAACTGCAATCCTGTGTTTTCTTCTAAGAGTTTTAGAGTTTTAGCTCTTTAGTCTTTGTCTCTGGTCCATTTTGAGTTAACATTTGTCTAATGGCATGAAACAGGGGGTCCACAGTTTTTTACATGGATTTGTGGATAGCGGCTGCCTCCGCATCCTTTTCGAAAAGAATACTCTTCTCGTCATTAAACAGTCTTGGCATTCTCAACTAAACCCATTAGCCACACATGAATATACTTGTTTTAAAAGCACTTTATGGAGATAAGATGACATAAAAAAATCTGTCTGCCCTTGATGAGTTTAGAGACAAATGTACGTGCATGCAAATATCACCAGAATCTATGCCATAAATGCATGCATGCACCCCCTCTGCAAATTTCCTCTCATCTTTGCGAGTACATGTGTGCATGGTAAGAACACAAGTATCTCCCTTCTTAGCAAATTAACTAAAGGTTACTATGCTAAACTCTAGACCCTTAGGACTTACTCTTGAATAATTTCATAACTTTTTTAGTTTTGTATTTTAATTACTTTTTCATAAAAATTAATTTTCATGTACTATATCTTACCATGTTTTTCCCTTTTTTCAATATTCTCAAATTCTCCCTACCCATCCAACTTCATATTCTCTCTCTCTAAGAGCAAAAAAACACCAAAAATAAAAAAGAAATAGAAAAAAATAAAATCAAAACAAACTATAAAAACCCAATAAGACAAAAAATACTGAAACAAAACAAAAAAGCTATCTTATATTTTAAGGTTTTGTACTTTTTAAAATCTTTCTTCTTTTTGTTTTGAGATTATTTATAAGTACACCATTTCTCACTTCCCTTTCTTTTTTCCAAACCCTCTCATATACTCATGTTTGCTCGTTTTCAAATTCCTGGTCTCTTTTTTTCATTAATTGTTACATGCCTATATGTGGATCCATATATATTCCTGATTATAGCCTGCCCAGTCTGTACAATGTTACTCCTATGTTCTCTTTCAAGGCTGATCGCTTGGTATTGGATAACCAGTCAGTGTGCCTTTTCCTGGGCGAGACTTGTCCTGCTTCAGCTCGTGTCTAGGCAGTCATGATGGTGAGACTTTATGGGTGTAGTTGCTGACATCACCAGGAGATATTCTTACAAGCATACTCCCTGGTCCTCTGGCTCCTGTAGTCTTCCCATCCTCTTTTTAGAAATGTTCCCTGAGCCTTAGGTACTGGAGCATTTTGTAGACATATCCAAAGTACAAAAACCACGAAATCAAAGATAACTTTTTGTTTTGTTTTGGTATTTTTTTTGTCTTATTGGGTTTTTATAGTTTGTTTTCATTTTCTTTTTTTTTCTTTTTTTGCTCTTAGAGAGAGAGTATGAAGTTGGATGGGTAGGGAGGTGGGGAGAATTTGAGAAAAGGGAAAACATGATAAGATATATTATATGAAAATTAATTTTTATGAAAAAGTAATTAAAATATAAAACTAAAAAAGTTATGAAATTATGCAAGAGCAAGTCCCAAGGGTCTGGAGTTTATCATAGTAACCTTTAGTTAATTTGCTAGGAGGGGAGATATTTGTGTGCTTACCATGCACACATATACATATCCACTGGGACTGGAGACAGAGACTCTGTCCTATGATTGGTTGTGGTTTTCTGTAACGGCCTCTGTTGTAAAGAGAATTGCCTTGATGAGGTCTGAGGACTGCAGTCACCTCTGAAAATAAGGACAAATATTTGGGTTGTGGTTGGGGATTATGTTGGTTTGGTCAAGTGGTGGTTGGAGATTCTCCTCCAATGTCCATGACTTCATTCGCATTTTTTTAAATTAATTTCTTCTTTTTATCTTAGAATCACCGGAGTAGGTCAGTGGTAGAATGTTTGCCCAGCATAAACAAGAGCCTGAGTTTGAATTTTTAAAAAATGCACAAAGAAACAATGTCCAACTACACTGTAAGGAAAAATTACTCACAAAAGGTAACTTAAGGGTGACCCGCGCTCAGTTCTGGATCAGTGGTGAATGCGTCTCTTGCCAACATTACCTTCAGCAACACTGGACTCCATGCTGCCCAACTCAGATGTAGAAACTTCCTTACTTGGGTTACCCAAACCTCAAGGCCCCCAGATATTTATCTTCCTCGTGCTCTTGAAAGCCTAAAACCACTTTTCTTTGTTTCCCCATTTGTCTACATATCATTCATTTTTTGAGGGGGAGGAGGGAACACTGCTAGAAAAAGTAAGGTCAATTGAACTTAACGCAGTTGATTTAGGCAAAGGAAAGGTTGTAGATTGAGGAAGCATTACCAAATGTCCGACTCACCCTGCTCCATCCCGCCATGTGGATAAGTTAGTCGACAGCTGGTGAAAAAGAAGTGACACCCAGAAACAATCTGATTGACTGTGGTTGGCTTTTGGCTAATATAAGTAAGCATTTGTCCAGTCAGTTAGCAATCTCGAATTGACCGAGACATGGCCGGTGTACCTGGCTGATACTCAGTTGCTTTGGCTATTAGGGTGTGTGTTATGGGAATTTGTTCAGCCAATAGCTTTGGGATACAAACCTTAGGGCGTGGCTTCTTGTCTCCCTATGTGATTGCTTTAAAGGGGAGAGAAAGGGTGTTGTGATCTCTTTGGTGGTAGAGACCGAGTCAGGCAGTGCGGAATGGTGTATGTCAATCCCCATCTTTCCTGGGTAAAATGGAAGGACTCTGCAACTGGATCTACCCTATCCTGTATCCGTGAGTCTGTTTTCCCATAGCACCCATTTAATAAATACACACACACACACACACACACACACACACACACACACACACACACACACTTTCGGCTCATTTCAGGTGTGTTCTCAGGTTATGTTACAATATGTTTACATATTAGGGTATAGTTCATATGCACAAGTGACTTTGTACTGGGCTTCATCACCCAAGTAGAGACAGGTTTAGATCAAACTCAGCCCCATTTAACAATACCGTGTCCAGCAGCACCCTAAACCACGGCTTGGAGTCACTCCTTATTCTATTCTCCTCTTACACAATGTGTTACGAAGTTCAAGACCCCTGGGAAAAGACCACAGACTCAATTCAGATTGGAATTAACCGAATATATTACTTCCACTAGCAGGACAGTCGTCTCTAGGCCAAATCAGAAACATGTTATGCCAGAGCAGATGGGGGAACAGTTTTCAAAGATAAGCACCGCAATTACTCCACTTCTGTGGAATTTACAGCTACATGAGGAATTGCCCCACTCCCTACCCCAGCTGGGGGAGGAACTGTCTTACTCCTATACTGCACAGAAACTGCCATTTCCCCTGCCCACAGCAATACCTGTGTTTACAGACGTCAGAGCAAGCGGTTAATCATTGCACAGCAGTTATACGGTGAAGGGGAGGTGGGTGAAAGGTTATCGCTTTTAAGAATTTAGGTCAGAGGCCTGTGGCTGCCAAAGTAGGCCTGGAATGAAATGGGATTTCCTTCGCCATCACAAATGGGTGTTAAAAACCATTAATAAACCTGTTCGTTTATCTCAGGTTCATCTTCTTGTTGGTTGTTATATTCTTTGGCTCTTTGGGGGGGGGGGCGCCACCCAGCTTCCAAATAATCACACACATGGAGTCTTATTCTTACTTATGAAATGCACAGCCTTAGCTTGGCTTGTTTCTTGCCAGCCTTTCTTAAATTATCCTGTCTACCTTTTGCCTCTGGGCTTTTACCTTTATTTCTGTTTATCTTTTCTTTCCTTCTTATTCCATGTCTGACTGTGTGGCTGAGTGGCCGGCCCCTTCTTTTCTCACTCCTTGATCTTCTCCTCCCAGATTTCTCCTCCTATTTATTCTCTCTGCCTGCCAGCCCCGCCTATCCTTTCTCCTGCCTTGCTATTGGCTGTTCAGCTCTTTATTAGACTAATTGGGTGTTTTAGACAGGCAAAGTAACACAGCTTCACAGAGTTAAACAAATGCAACATGAAAGAATGCCATACATCTTTGCATCATTAAACAAATACCCACTGCATAAACAAATGTAACACATCTTAAAATAATATTCTACAACACCATCTGTCTGTTGTTATAGGGACCCATCCCAAATAAGAACTCATGGGGTTTGTAGAAAAATTACATTTTCTCCATGACATGTCCCATGTTGCTTCTCCTCACCTTACAGTCACCTATCTTATTCAAGAATGACTTCAGAACATTCTCTTCTCTGATCCCTTTCTATCCTGAGCTCTCTTCAATGTATTATCTTCTACATGGTTCAGAAATTGTATGCAAAACAATGCATTGTATACATTAGATTTTTACCAGAGACATTTTAACTCATCATTATAGCCAAAGCAACCCATAAATGTCTATTTAATTAATGATTTTATTGACAAAGTATGATGAATAATTAGACTACTAAATGTATCTAAGTAAGAAAAAATGGTAACAATCATGGAAAAGATGAGTGTGGCAGACAGAACAGTCTCTCTCTCTCATACACACACACACACACACACACACACACACACACACACACACACAATGCCTAGAATCCTTTACTCACATAATAAAAAGACTTTTGCAGATGTTGACTGATTGACAACCTTGACTCATCAAGATTCAGGGATCTATGCAGAGGGGAGAGAGAAAGATTATGAGAGCCAGGGGTGGTAGCCGACCCAAAAACAACTGCATCTTCAACACACAGCAAGAATGATGCACATAGGAACTCACAAAGACAGCAACAGCATGACCTGCACAGGTTCAAACCAGACAAAACCAGCACTAAGAGGGGAAGTAGCTACAACCCTATTACTAACCAAGAAACTATTCTCAATTAATACCTGATGGGAAAGGAAAAATCAGATTTCTCCAATGCAATGTCGACGGTATCTCAACCACACTCCAGGGCAGGCCTCATGCCCAGGAGTAGCTGACCAACACAAAACAGACTCTAGGATTCGAGTGTGTGTGTGTGTGTGTGTGTGTGTGTGTGTGTGTGTGTGTGTGTGTGTGTGTTGTTTGTTATTTTGTTTTGGTATTTTTGTCTTACTATTTTTCTTTTAGTTTGTTTCAATTTTGGGTTTTTTTTTTATTTGTTTGTTTTTGGTTTTGCTTTTTTTTTTTTAAGAGGGAGAGAACCTGAAGTTGAGTGGTTTAGGGAGGTGGGTAGGATCTGGGAGGAGTGAGGGGAGGAAAAAAAGAAAATGATCAAAATATATGAAGTAAATTTTTAATAAAAAAATTAACCATAGAAATAATAGTAAAGAAGAAAGAGCCTTGAGATGGGGATACTATTATTAGTCACTCAAGTGGAACCAATGTAGCCACAATTTAACCTTAAAGTGAAAGAGACAGAAAAGGGAGTCAGGGAAACACATTGTGAATAGGATAGGATCTGGAGGTGCTGGATTTAAACATGAAAGGCTAGACCACACAGCAGGGACTGTGGGCAGTTCCTAGGAGCTGAAGAGGCCAAGAAGCCGAGTCCCTCCAGGGTTTGCCTGTCTCCGGTGAGACCCAGTCCAGACTTGTCTTTCAGAACCACCAGATTATAAACTGGTGTCCTTTAAACTATCATATTTGCAGCAATGTGTTAGAGCAGCAAAAGGAAGTTGATGTGGCAGTGTTCGGAAGAAGAAGGGTTAACAGGAGAAAATACCTTTGACTTAGGTGCTCAGTTCTGGGGTCCTGGGATCCAACACCTAAGAAGCGGCCTAAGGAGCAGGACAAGGGCATCCGTGTTAACTCCACAGTGAGGGTACCCACTGAAGGGTCAGGAATATAGAAATATGAAGTTGTAAACCTAAAAAAATAAAAGTTGACAGTCTTCAGCTCTGTCAGCAACTAAGGGTTAACTCCTAACAAGGGTGTAGCATGAATCTTAAATGGTCTTATTAATAAAATCGAACCTGAGGCCAGTTATTGGGTGAATGCTGGAAGATCAGAGAAGCAGAACCAGCCACAGCTTCCTCACTTCGCCAGTTCCTCAGCTGATCCTGTTTCCTCAGACTGGAAGTCTCTGAGTCCTCATCCAAATGGATCTCAGCTGAACTGTACCGCTCAAAACCTAAAAGCTTAACCAGCCAAATGCTTCTAGTTTCTGGTCTTTGTGCCTTATATATCTTTCTGCTTTCTGCCATCACTTCTTGGGATTAAAGGCACATGTCACCATGCCTGGCTGTTTCCAGTGTGGCCTTGAACTCACAGAGATCCATGCCTCCAGAAGGCTAGGATTAAAGGCGTGAGTGCCACCATTTTCTAGCCTCTGTATCTAGTGGCTGTTCTGTTCTCTGACCCCAGATAAGTTTATTAGGGTGCACAATATTTTGGGGAACACAATCCCACCACACAGGGCTCTCTGCTCTGCAGCGAGCTCCTCTGTCAACATCAGGGGTTCACTTTTAACAATAACTCCCCGGCCCCTTATAGCTGACAACTGCCTTGGACCAAAGTTAATTTTTAATAGTTGTTTCTATGGGACTGATTCCCATGCCTGATACTTTTTGCTATAAAAAGGGGGCTTGAACCTCCCTCCCCCCTTTGCCAGAGTTTCAGATTCCCTAACTCTGGCTGTGGTCTCAACTAACTGGATAAGCTCTTTGTGCCCTGCAGAGATTTTTTTTTTTTTTTTTTTTTTTTTTTTTTTTTTTTTGGAATAAAGTTTGCTTCTGGTTTCATAGACATGTCCACCATTTTTTGCACACCCTTGGACCTAACACATACTGGGTTCTGGCCTTGGTCATTTCTCATTGTATTTTCTCCCATTTGACATGTGTTACGCACTCTAATAAACTTGATTGCTTTATTCCTGTCAGTCTGAAGGCATAAGCATCCCAACAGGCAGACAGACAGACAGACAGGGAAAGAAGCCACGGGTAAACAAGATGGCAAACTTCCAATTTCTTCACGTAGGACAAAGAAATGGCAGGCTTCCTTCCACCCACCCCTACCCCACCCCCAGCCCCCAGCCCAGGCATACCAAGCCAATCCTGGACTTCTCTCAGCTTGCATGAAGCTGTGGGCCTCTCGGGCTCCTCCACTTTGTTTAAGATGACCAGTCAGAATTAAGGAGGGAAGATCTACCTTATACATCTCAATCACTTAAAACAGCCCAGCCCTCCTGAGGTGAGGTGGTGGGGAGCAGAGACCAGCTCCTGAATCCCCCCTGCTCTTGTGGGGAGTCTGCCTGTATGAGTGAACACACGTGCTTCTCCACAGAGTCTTCCTGATCAAGAACCGTAGAGGGAAACAAGTTTATCTGTTGTTAAAGGCTCCGTCCAAAATAAGAATCTGTGAGTGTTGTGGGAAGATCCTTAACATCCTCTGATAGCTGCTTTCTCACCTTCCCGGTGTGAGAAAGCCTATCCTAGACTTTCAGTGCCTGTGATATTAGTCAGGTGGGAGATGGGCTGACTGGACTGGCCAGTAGAGCCAAGACTAGACTTTCTTCAAAGTCAACAAGTATCCAGCCTGTCATATAATTTAAAACAAATATTTACAGTGTAGCCTATCAAAAGACATTGAAACTATCAAAGGATAGCCTGACAAGCCCAGCAGAAACTAATTTTATACAGTGTAAACAAAGTAAGTTGCATGACAACTATATCCATACACGCAATGGAGAACCTTCTATTCAGAGAAACTAAATATCTACTATCTAGTTCCTAATTAGGCTTTCAATGTCAATTGGAGAATTCTCAGTGGTTTGATTTTCTTCCCAAAGGAATTACCTAACACAGCTTTTTCCCCAAAGAACCATTAAAATCCCTTGGATGGAGCAATGAGGAAAAAAAATCTGTGATGATGGGGACAGACATGTAAAGCCAGAAGCTAATGTAAGTTATTGGCATCTTGGTGACAATTTGGAGGGTATGATGATGTCATAAGAGAAAGCAATAATTAAATCATAGCTTAAAGGATAATTGGGCATCTTTCAAGTAGAGAAGATGGGGTAACCATGGCATGGAGACTGTAAAGTAAGAAGGTGGTATTGGTAGCAGATGCTAGGCCAGTCGTGACCTCAGGGCTGAGCTGCCTCAGCCACAGATATTTCACATGGCAGGCTCAGAATGTAAGTGAAGGATGAAGGATTTGGAAGATGGAGAAAGGACAGAGCAGCCTAGACTCCCAGGGCTCCCTGTCCAGGCTGTTAACAGGACCTTGAAAGGCTTTAAGCAAGAGAGAAACACAATTAGATGCTCACCTTGGGAAAGGCAAGCTGACAGAATGCCCATGAGAAGGTAAGGAGCCGGTCAATGGCAGAATCACCATGGGTGGGGTGTGAAACTGATATGCTGGAGACATTAAAGAGGGGTAGCTGGAGAGGGGAAGGATCAAGAACTTGGTTTGGGAAAGGATTAAGTAAAGGCGAATCCCACTCATTCACTTAAATTTGATCTTCAGAAAGAACTCATTCATTATGCAATCAAATCTCCACAGAGGGATTTGCACGACAAGGACGATGACTCAGAAAAGCAAAGCAAGACTGAGCTCCCTCCTAATGCAAGTGCATGCTTACAAGTCCACAGGGTTTGCAATGGTGGCTTCGAACACTCCTTTCCACTCCCAGCTCAACAGTGTTCTGTCACCTGGCCAGTTGAACAATGCTTTTTTCTCTCTGGAGAATGGCAAGGCTCCCCAGCTCTGTGTGTGGAACCTCCAGCTCTGTGCTCTGTGTTTCTTTTTGTTACCCACCATAAAGTAAACTACTTAAGGCAGATGTGTAAGAGGTCTTTTTTGTTGGGCTTTCTTTGGACCTCCAGGCTCCAAATAATGACATGGAGACTGATTAATTATGAAAGCTCGGCCTTAGGATTAGCCTTGTTTCCAACTAACAGGCTCTTATAATTTAAATTAATCAGTTTCTATTGATCTATGTTTTGCCACATGGCTCTTTACCTCTTCTCCACTCGGTATGTCCAACTTGCTCCGTGTCTCGCTGGCAAATTCCGGCCTCTTCTTCCCAGAGTTCCTTTCTCTCTCCCTGTAAATTCTGACTATCCTCTCCTGCCTAACTATTGGCCATTCAGCTCTTTATCAAGCCAACAGAAGGTGCCTAAGCAGGCAAGGTAAAACAGTGATACATTTTCACACAGTGTGATCAAATATCCCAGAACACAGATGATTTCCACACACACCTCCTGAGCTTACTGCAGCTTGCCACAAAACCTATTAAAAATCACTAGTAGGTTCTTAATCTTTATTAGCCTAAATGGTGATATTTTGTATATACTCTAACAAATAAATAAAGCTTGTCTGAAGATAAGAGGTCAGAGCCAGCCACAGAATTAGCCACAGAGGCCAGGCAGTGGTGGCACACACTTTTAATCCTAGCACTTGGGAGTCAGAGGCAGACAGATCTCTGTGAGTTCAAGGCCACCCGCGGGACTACACAAGATTAGCCCAGTCTAAAAGAGAAATAGACCCAGGTGGTGGTGGCTCACACCTTTACTCCCAGTACTTGGGAGTCCCACGCCTTTAATCCCAGCACTAGGAAGGTTGAGACAGGAAGTGATATGGCTGGGCAGAGAAAGGAATATAAAGTCGGAGGAGACAAGAGTTTGGTGTCCTCTTGGCTGAGGAGTTGGTGAGGTGAGAGGTGGCTGTGGCTTGTTCCTTTGTCTCTCTGATCTTTCAGCATCTACCCTAATATCTGGCTCTGGGTTTTTATTAAGACCAATTAGGATTCATGCAGCAGCCTAATTTGTTTATTCATCATGCAATAAATAGATGATAGATGATGAAACACCTTCCCAATATGGAACATGCTGGGATAAATACAACAGGGGGGGGATATGCAAGGGCCCCATCTGAATGAGGCCCAGCCTCAAGGAATTTCTCGACTATTAGTAGCGTGAGCTTTAATCAAAGCCCATAAAGATGAACATCATTATATTTGTGATTCATAGTCCGAAGGTCAGGCAGTGTGTTATACAGACTTAGTAAAGCATTTGCCCAGCCTTGGAGGCTCAGGAAGGTAAGCCCGAGGAAGTCATGTTTTGAGCTGGGGTCTGAAAGAAAAATGACAGATAAGTGAAGAAGATGGAAATCTCACGTCGGCTAAGCCGCCCTGCACACGCAGTAGTCTTAGGGAAGGCCAGGAGGAGTAAGAAGGAATGTTGATTATCTTTCCTGTAGCAGTTGGGCCTCTAGGGAAGAAGACCAAGGTGCTGAGTTTCAGCCCAGCATTACTTTCCCATCCCTTTACAAGATTATTATCGCTGTTAGGTGGCACACACCCCTGCACCAAACCTGTCCAAAGTATGTATGTTTTTTTATTAAAAATTTTTCTACTCAAAGGCAATCCTAACGAGGTCTCCTAATGAAAGGGGAGACAGAGTCCCAACTAGCCATCTCTTGTCACCAAACAAGGTTCCAGTATTGGGACTGGGTTGTTTTCAACTGAGTTGCTAGTCAAAGGGCCCTGTGGAAATTCCCAAACAACCCAGCCTGTGGCTAAGACAAATGGGTTGCTCTCCACAAACTGACAGCAAGGCCCCATTGCTGAGGACAACAGTCACACAAATCATTAAACATGGAGACGTCCAACTGGTGCCTACGTGGAGCCTTCAACCCTATGTTCTAGAGTCTTGGGTGCAAGAAGATACATTCGTAGGCTACCAAAGGAGAAACAGAAACAACCCAGCCCCAAGTCTTGGGGCACAGAACTTGTGGCAGTAGCCAATGTCTGATTTGACTTAAGGTCCATGCCACAAGATGGAACCCATGCCCAACACTGCTTGGCTGACCAAGAACCAGAGAGCCCAGAGAACTGGGGTAAAACCAAATACTAGCGGTCTTAAAAAAGAAAAAAAGGTATCAATAAACTGGCTACTAGTGATATTCTGCTGTCCTCATGATCAGTGCCTTCTTCAGTCATTCTCAGAGAAGCTTCCTCCTACAGCAGATGGGAACAGATACAGACGCTCACAGCCAGACATTAAGCAGAGAGAGAGAGAGAGAGAGAGAGAGAGAGAGAGAGAGAGAGAGAGAGAGAGAGCATTAAGCAGAGAGAGAGAGAGAGAGAAGAGAGAGAGAGAGAGAGAGAGAGAGTCCTTAGAGCGTCCAGCCATAAGGGATGTATCTATCAAATCCCTTCCCTCAGAGGCAGAAAGAGCATAAGAGTCAGAGGGGATGGAGGACCCCAGGAGAACAAGGCTCTCTGAATGAACTCAGCAAGGCTCATCTAAACTCACAGAGACTGAAACCGCTGGCATAGGGGCCTACACAGGTCTGCACCAGGTCCTCTGGGTGTGTTGTAACTTTCAGCTTAGTATTTTTATGGGACTTCTGAATGTGAGAATGAGCGAGCCTCTGATTGTCACACATGCCCCTGGGCCTCTTTTCCTCCGGTGGGGCTTCCTTGTCCAACCTCGGTGTGATGGTTTTTGTTTCTATCTTATTATATTTTATTTTAGCATGTTCGGTTGCTATCCCTTAGAAGCCTGCCTTGCTACTGAGAGGCAGAAAAGGAGTGGATCCGGAGGGGAGGGGAGGTGAAGAGGCACTGGGAAGGGTAGAGGGAGGGGAAACTGTCATCAGGACATATCATATGAGAGGAGAATCTATTTCTAAGAAAAGGAGAATAAATAAATAATGTTTCAACTCACAGTCCACAGATTTTCAATTATAGATTTGCACAAAGAAACAACCAAGACTGGAGGGTCTAAAGAGCTACACTCTGATGACTGTGTAGTTTTTGACTATTCTTTTAACTTCTCTACCTCCTAGTTTTTCCCTTTACAAACTTAGAAGGTCAATCCATAGGATATCTGTAGGGGTTCCACATAACACTACAGACTTTAAAACATGCCTCCACATGCTGTAACGAAGTAGGACATTCTGACACAGGTGATGTCCAAGCTCTGACACCATCGTGGCCTTTACCAAGCCACTTAACCCTATGACCCACAGTAACAAAATCCACCCAGGGTTATACCTGACTCACAGAAGAAGCTACTTCAATGAAGTACATAGCTTCACGACTGTGTTGAGTTCTATAACTTTGTTTTTTTTTTTTTAATTGTAGAATGATACATAACAGTCTCAGAAACCTAAACCTCAGCGGAACCTTCCTAAGGAGAATAATAGTTTGACTCTTGCAAACATGAGGTATTACCATTACTTATTTTTACTAACTCAGACATAGTTAGACAGGTGGTTATATTAATGATTGACCTGAGGACTTGATAGGTCTTTTCTCATGAAGCAAGGAGTAAGCATAGAGAAGAGAATTACTATCCATAGGGAACTGACATCTACCACCTAATATGTTTTGTTTGTTTTGACTTTCATTCTAACAGTCCCTGTCATAATGATTTAAGGAACAAAATGTAGGAAGTGAACCCAGTAACATGATAAGGATTTCACTATGAATTTAGTGTGGCTTTAGAAAAACTATACTAGAAAAATAATTCTTCCATCACCTGAGACCCCACTCATAAACACACTCTTTGGGAGTTTTCTGTATAATATAGCATAAATAATAATATAATATTAACAGAGCTCTGTGCATGCTCTTAACTGATAGATGAGATTAGATTTTGAAGTCATTTTTTTCTTTCTACTCTAAGAAATATATGATTGGGACTGGAGATATAGCCCAGTACTTAAGAGCATTGGCTGCTTTTCCAGAGGACCCAGGTTCAATTCCCAGAACCCATATGGTGGCTCAGAAGCCTCCAGGCTGGCAACTCCAACTTCATCTTCTGGTCTCCGAGGGCTCTGTACATATGTGGTGCATGAACATGCATTTAGGTATACATAAACTAAAGACAAACTTTTTTTTTTTTTAAGGAAGAGTAGCTGAACATAGACAGAAAGGTCATGTGGCAAGAATCAGAAAAGATAAGTTGGAATGTTGGGGCATGGAATAAGAAAACTCAGTATTTCTAATTAGTTTTTCAGAATGTGCTACTACAATGGGACAGATAGATATATTTACTTGGTTGGTTGGTTGGTTGGTTGGTTGGACGGACCAAGGGTCTCATGTATATCAAGTACATGTCTTACCACTGAACTATGTCTCCAGTCACTGAAACATTTTTTTCAGAAGATAATTCAGGGAGATGTTTGCAGCTGGCAGAAGATGCCAACTGTCAGATTCAGTGACTCCAAGGAATATTAGGCAAGGTTGTCAGAGCCCAAGGAAACTTCACTTCCCCAAATTCTGGCAGAAGCAAGCATTCTTCAGGAACTCAAGAAGCTGGTTCACCTGCACCAAACTAGCCAGTTCCCTTATCACCAGCAGAAGGGACCACTGGCTGTCCCTGGCACCTAGCATACCAAAGCCCATGCTGGCCTCCAGGTCCCTCAGTACCACAAGTTCCTGTTACACATTTCAAAGTTCATGCTCGCATCCTGGCTTTTCTCACCCAGCTCCTTACCCTAAACTTCCCCCAGGTCATGGGCTTCCCCGCCCCCTCTCCTCATTGTCCTTATAGTCCTGCTATTTTGGCTATACTCCCTTTTTTTGCCCCTCTCTCTTGATCCTCTTCTTTCTTTGTCTTCCTCTCTCGCTCTTCCCCCTTCTCTCTCCTCTCCTGGCCAGGCCCAATCTGCTGGCCATGTTCAGTCTACTACTACATTCTCTCCCTTCTCTGGACTCTTCTAGATGCTTCTGGATGTTTTCTCTCTCATATCTGCAATGAAAACCTGCCCCTCAACCATGCCTTGGAGGGGTCATGTCTTCAGTTTATATAAAAGTAAATAAAAAGAAATCTATACCTATAGATATATTTAAACAAAGAGAAGCATCTGGGGAAAAAAAAGAACATCCAAAAGTAGCCTGAGGATGATGATGATAATTAATAATAATAATAATAAAATCCTTCCAAAGATTAACAACTAACAACTAGATTAGCAACTGCTCTCTCTAAATCGAGAGTGGAAGTCAAAAAAAAAAAAGACTGACCTTGTATCTTGAAAATACAAAAAGAAACTTAATAAAACAAGGGGTAAAATAAAGACATTGCCAGCAAAGTCAGACCCAACTAGCAATATATTCTCATTAAAACACTGCCTTAAAAGGTTCATCACTGCAACAAACACCTGCACAATTTCAAAGAAGTCAAGACTTCGCTTGCTCAGGCTCTGGAGAGGAAGATAACTCCATGTGCTGGAGCAGCTGCTCACCTCAGGGCAGTCAGTAAGCAGAATAGTCTGTTAGCTGGCTGCCTCCTCTTGCCTCTTTTTGTTCCATACAGGCTCCAGACGTCCTGGACACGTTGTCCACATTCGGGGTTGGTTTTTACCCTTAGTCAACCATTCTCAAAAACACCTCAAGATGCACCCCAGAAGTGTGCTCTGCTAATCTGTTAGGCATGTCTCAATCTAATCAAGCAGCCAACTAGATTCACATCGCAAAAATGTCTAGACTATTGTCTTCTAGCAGGAAAACATCCCAGAGGAATATCTCAAACCTGAAAAAGAAATGGTGAGTCAAAAAAACCTGTAAGCACACAGCTAAACCTAAGCAGTCACTGATTACATGAAATAGCAAAAGCCAACAATGCCCATTTTCTGTAAGTATAAAAATAAGACATAACTAAAACGTTGACTAAAAATATCATTAAAATGGGAAAGAGACAATGAGGATAATGATTTTAAGAGTCCACAGTATAAAGGGAAAGTAAACCCTGGATTTAAGTGGAGACCTGGTCAATGAAATATGCACATTAAAGTTTCTAAAATAACTAGTAAATACAGAGAAATCGAATATATAATTTCCAAACTAGTAGCAAAAAAGGAAATGGAACATGGAGTGAGGGGTGGGAGATTCTAAATTCACAAGTCACAGAGAACTAACTAAAGAGCGTGCACTTTGACATACATGCAGAATCAAACACCGTTTGTGGGGAGATGACTTTTTTGTGGAAATAAAAATAAAAGCAAAGAAATGATTAACACAAAGTTCACAATGGCCTATACTTTGAGAGGGAAGAGGAAGGCCCCCTCGAGGAGTTGGTTAAGTCAATAAAGGAAGCAGATGGCACCTTCAACTTGATTTCACAATAAAAGGGAGCCGCACTGTGTAGGAAAAGTCAACAATGGCCGAGGACAACTGGAAGGCCAAAGTAGCCGGGGTCAGCATCCTTGCTGCTACAAGCTGGCCAGTAACTCCGGGGCTCCCACCTTTCTATGCCTGGCCTTCTAGCACCTCCCCAGCACTGAGCTTACAGACAGGCGCGCTGTACCCAGATTTAACGCGGGTACCGAGATCTGAACTCAAGCCCTCATCCCTGTGTATTTTCCCCGCTGAGTTCCCTCCCCAGGCCCCTCAGGTTTTCTCAACCAAGGTCACTGCATTCTCCTTAAAATAGTAAAAGTTGGTTATTTTTACAGGTCTATATGCCTGGTGTATTTTACATTAAGAAGTTATAACAATGTTTAAAGATCACTTTCCGAATGTTTCAAAACAGAAATGAAGAGTAAGGAAAGTAAGAAACATAAATAACAAGATCAGCTTTCTTTTTATCTATTGTTATCCATCTTCTTTATTTCTACTTATTTCCTGGGTACAGAGACACTTGTCTATAAGTCCAGTGCTGGGGGGAGGTGGGTAGAAAGGTGGGGCTCTTAAGAGGTAATTAGGTCATAGGGTTGTGGCCCTCCAAAATGAGATTCATGCCATTGAAAAAGAGTTATTCAGCCCGTCTACGCAGAGGGATGCAGTATCCTTGACCATGGAAGTAGGCCTTCACCAGGGAGGCAAACTACTGTTTCTCCCCTGGCATCAGAACTGGCCACGAAGAAGAAACTGGTCCTTCCTCACTCCTTAAACACACTAGGTCTGCACTGAGGCTTTGTCCCATCTCCCAGGTACACACAGTGAGCTCAGGGGAACAAGTTTAGAGTCTAGACAGACAACAAGAAGAACCAGCCTGACTTTAAGGACTTCTGAACTCATCCATTGTTGCCTTGTGTACCTTGGCACTGAATGGATTGAGGCAGGTATATGCATGGGGAAAGTTAGTAACTCTAACGGGTTTATAATTGGAATGGAGGCCTATCACAAAAAACAGAGGAAGAAGAGGAATGTAAGCAGAAGTTTATTATATGCATATTTCAGATATATATGAAATTCACCCAGGAAATAAGTAAGCCTCAAAGTGGTTATTCTAGTGTATTATGTTTTTATATTTAAAATTTACAAACGTAATTGTTTATCATAATGAAACATCCTTGTTCCTCATAATGAGCTTGGTAATGAGTCAGTCCAGGTCAGTTCACAAACATCTGCCTATTTGGCAGTCTCTAAGCCAAATCAGAGGCACATATATAGGACTTCCAGCTTCAGAACTGTGAGGGAAAAAATATGCTATAAGCAATCAGTTATAGTATTTTAATACAGAGCCTCAAAAAGACTGAGATGGTCTCATTGTTGTTGAGTTCAAGACCACTGGGAAAGACCTACAGACTCAATTCAGATGATAACTAACCAAATTTATTAAAAATGCCAGCAGGGCTGCAGTCTCTAAGCCAAATCAGAGACTTGCTGCTCTGAAGAAGCCGAAGGAAGGCTTTCATTTTAAAGTCAAAAACCACCATTACTTCATTTCTGCAGAATTCACAGCTACATGAGCAACTGATTGATTTACTCCCCCTGCCCACAGCGGAAAAAGCCAGTTTACAGAAGCCAGAGCAAGCAGTTAATCAGTCCACAACAGTCACACCATTCTGGGGAGGGGGCAAGGAGTCAAGGTTGTCTTGTCTTTCAGGAATTTAGGCCAGAGGCAAACAGTAACTAAAATTGGTACCTAATACAAAATGGGGTTTCCTTAGCCATCCGAACATGGCGGATCGCATCTTCCATCGGCACAGTGAACAGGGTTGGGGAGAAGCTGCAAGCACTCAAAGCGTGTCCCCAGTGACATACTGCCTCTAGGAAGGCTGCGCCTCATAAAGGTTTTATCACCTCCCTAAAGAGCACCCAACTGAGGACCAAGTGTTCAAGTACGCGTGCTTATGGGGGACATTTCTCGTTAGCGCTGCTTTAGAGGTGGGAATACGCACTAAATGCCACAAACCCTTGCTGGTCCGTCCACCACATTCTCTGAACGGTGGTTCTGAACAGCCCCACTCACCTCCCCAACAAACTTCTGCAGAGTCACCTAAACTCCACAGAAACCTTTTTTAGGTCAGCATCCAAAAATGCCAATGTTAAGCTTCAGTCAGTGATGACAACTTTAGAGTTACACTAATTATCACCCCCAGGGTTTAGTGCCTGGTGATTTTTAAGGCTAAAACTTCAAACACTTACTAAATGGGAGTGGATAATATTTTACTTAAAATTGAAAAAAAAAAGAAATACAGGTACTTTAAACTTTTGTACATATTTATTAGCGCTGTGCTCAAAACTGAGCTTTTCTGTAATTTCACAGAATACAAATATTCCCTATTGTTAACTGAGACTCACCCACCAGTTTAAAGTAGCAGATGCTCATGTAACAAATTTTGCTTATTATTTGCGAATTGTGGAGTATATGTTGCTTGCCAAATTGAAGGAAATTTATTCCATCCTTATAAGGAGGGGAAAATAGGAATAATGAAACCTTATCCAAAGGGAGCACTTCTCCTTTTTCTCCCTAGACAATCAAAGGGGCATGAAATGACTTTTAAAGGAACTTTTTACTTTTATTATGTATCAGGGGCCGTTTGTGGGACAGCTTGTAGGAGTCAGTTTCCTGCCTCTCTCACGTAAGCACGAGGGGTCGAACTCAGGTCCTCAGGCTCGGTGGAATGCACCGGTACCCAGTACCCACTCTGCCGTCATCTTGCTGCCTGAGGCATGTAGACTTCTGTTAAAACAGGATGAGAAAGTCGAGTCACACAACCAAAACTTCTGCAATCAGCTTCGCAAAACTCACAAACGGTTGGTCCAAATCAAGACCAAGTATTTTTGAAATGAAAAAAAAAAAAAAAATCCCAAGCAACAACGAAATACGTTAAAAGATTTAGTCACAACTGACCGCCAGTCATCTTCTGTTCCCTGGAAAAGGAACATTACATCCCCAGTATTAAGAAATAATCCTACAAGAGTCAGTCAGCATATCCTCACTGGTTACCCAACTGCTATTTATTTCCTGGTCATTTATGAAGTACTTATTGTGTATTAACTATACTGAGTTATTCTATTATATTTTGTTTTTATATTTAAATTTTACAAAGATAATTGTTTATCATAATGAAATGTCCTTGTTCCTCATAATGAGCTTGGTAGTGAGTCAGTCCAGGTCAGTTTACAAACATCACTAAGCGATGCACCATGTGTAGAGCAGATAAAGAGGCAGGTGGAATTCTAGCCTCTCAGAAGATGGTGAGTAAATACTCATGGCCATCAATGAGCACAGAAATGTCACAGTGAAAGGAAATAGATGACACTCAGAACTCAGAATAGTCCTGGGTAAGGACTGCATCCCAGAGTCAGCACAGAATGGAATTAGCTGTAGAAAGGTTCCTTCAGGTGACTCTTCTCGCCTCATGTGCATTGACTGGACCATTACCATAGGGGTCCAGAGCACATGTCAGAGGATCTGGAACAACACTGGGATGTCCATGAAGGAGAGCAGCAGCAGCCAATGTCTGACAGCCTCCTAATCATTATTTCACCAAGGTCACCTCTTGGGTCCAGGGGCTATCAGCTCAGGAAAGCAGCTTTGGGGAAAGGACAGTGCTACACAGCTGACCAGGGAGATACTCTGACAGATAAGATGCTCAGAGCTGGTCATGAGGAAGAAAACTAGTCCTTCTCACTTCTTAAACACACTAGGTCTGCACCGAGGCTTTGTCCCATCTCCCACGTACACACAGTGAGCTCAGGGGAACAAGTTTGCAGTCTAGACAGACAACAAGAAGAACCAGTCTGACTTTAAGGACTTCTGAACTCATCCATTGTTGCCTTGTGTACCTTGGCACTGAATGGATTGAGGCAGGTATGTGCATGGGGAAAGTTAGTAACTCTCACGGTTTATACTTGGATGGAGGTCTATCACAAAAGGGAGGAAGAAGAGGAATGTAAACAAGTTTATTACATGCATATTTCGGATATATATGAAATTCGCTCAGGAAATAAGCCTCAGAGTGGCAGCTTTGAATTCCAGTTGATGTAGCATCTTTGACAAAGAACAAGAAACTATCACAGAAGTGACGGGGCAAAGGGAAGAGACTTGGGGTCTCTGCGGGCAGCACAGTGGGTGAGACACGCGGTAGCGTAGGAAGGCTAGTGGGCGGAGCTTGTGGACATAGGTTTCCCTGGGACCAGCAGAAGATGCTGTGTCTTTGTGAATCCAGGCCTCACCTCAGGCGAACAGCTTTCTGCTTTCTGTGCTGCCTCTAGTTCGCCTCCACTCAGCTGCCTTCACACAAGGGAGGCAGATTCTGGCTTCCCACACGTGCTCTGGATCTAAGATTCTTTTTTCCACGTGTTGCGAATAAAGATATGACTCCACTGTCCTTGCCGAAGTGCTGAGAATGACTTGCAAATTAAATAGATTAAAAACTAACAAAAGATGAAGTGGGGAGAACAGACTTAATTCGTAATTTTCTTAATCCAGTTTTACTTCTTGTGGGTGTGTGTGTGTGTGTGTGTGTGTGTGTGTGTGTGTGTGTGTGTAGGGACTGCACATGTGTGTGAGGATGTGTGTGCACGTGTGTGTGTGTGCACGTGTGTGTGTGTGTGTGTGTGTGTGTGTGTAGGGACTGCACATGTGTGTGAGGATGTGTGTGCATGTGTGTGTGTGTGTGTGTGTGTGTGTGTGTGTGTAGGGACTGCACATGTGTGTGAGGATGTGTGCATGTGTGTGTGTGTGTGTGTGTGTGTGTGTGTGTGTGTGTGTAGGGACTGCACATGTGTGTGAGGATGTGTGTGTACATGTGCATGTGGATGTTGTTACCAGATGTTAGTACCAGATGTGTTCCTCAAGATAGCTATCCCCCTTGTTTCTTTTTAGATTCTTTTTTATTATTTCTTTTATGAGTATGTGTGCATATGTGTCTTTATAAGTGAGTGGTGTCATCAGAGGTCAGAAGAGGCCACCAGATCCCTTAGAGCTGGAGTTAGAGACAGTGGTGACCCACCCAAGGTGGACTTTAGGAACCAAATTCGTGTCTCTGAAAGCAATAACTGCTCCCAGCACTGAAGTACCCACGGCTCCAGCGCCACCTTGATTTTTGAGATAGGGTCTCTTATTGGATCTGAGGCTTGCTGATCCGAGAAGCTGGCTGGCCAGTGATCCTAAGACCAGATCCTCCACCACTGCTGAGATTGCAAACATAGGCTGCCATACCAGCTTTTTACATGAATTCTGTAGATCAAATGCAGAGCTCTCGGACATGTAACTGACATGTACATGTCTCCTCAGATCTTTTAACCTATTTTCTACTGCTATAACAGAATACGGACAGAGTAAATTATAAACAATAGAAAGGTTGGGGTTTTGTTTGTTTTTTGTTTTGTTTGACTCATTCTTCTGGAAGCTGA